>NC_056737.1:1219931759-1220089259 GCF_019279795.1 Protopterus annectens | reverse complement strand
ATACTGAAATTACTTGGCGAGTCCTACCATTAGTTAGGTTTAGCAAGCACTTCAAGATTGTCATAAGAAAGAAAACTCATGGTGCTTATAAAAGTTTTTATTGAAACAGTAGACAAGAGGGACCGAGCTAGGAAAGATGTGCAGCAGGTAAAGGTGATAAAGGATAATGAGGGAAACATACTCACAAGCAAGGAGAGTGTGCTGAGGAGATGGAAAGAGTACTTTGAGGGGTTGATGAATGAAGAGAATGAGAGAGAGAGAAGGTTGGATGATGTAGGGATAGTGAACCATGAAGTACAATGGATTAGCAAGGAGGAAGTAAGGATAGCTATGAAGAGGATGAAGAATGGAAAGGCTGTTGGCCCAGATGACATACCTGTGGAAGCATGGAGGTGTTTAGGTGAAATGGCAGTGGAGTTTTTAACCAGATTGTTTAATGAAATCTTGGAAAGTGAGAGAATGCCTGAGGAATGGAGAAAAAGTGTTTTGGTACCGATTTTTAAGAATAAGGGTGATGTGCAGAGCTGTAGTAACTATAGACGGATTAAATTGATCAGTCACAGCATGAAGTTATGGGAAAGAGTAGTGGAAGCAAGGTTAAGAAGGGACGTGATGATTAGTGATCAGCAGTATGGTTTCATGCCAGGAAAGAGCACTACAGATGCAATCTTTGCTCTGAGAGTGTTGATGGAGAAGTACAGAAAATGTCGGAAGGAGTTGCATTGTGTTTTGTAGACTTAGAGAAAGCATATGACAGGGTTCCTAGAGAGGAGTTGTGGTATTGTATGAGGAAGTCAGGAGTGTCAGAAAAGTATGTACAGGATATGTACAAGAGTAGTGTGACAGCGGTGAGGTCTGCGGTGGGAGTGACGGATGCGATTAAGGTGGAGGTGGGGTTACATCAAGGATCAGCTCTGAGCCCTTTCTTATTTGCAATGGTGATGGACAGGTTGACAGATGAGATCAGACAGGAGTCCCCGTGGACTATGATGTTTACAGATGACATTGTGATCTGTAGTGAGAGTAGGGAACAGGTGGAGAAGACCCTAGAGAGATGGAGATATGCTCTAGAGAGAAGAGGAATGAAGGTCAGCAGGACTAAGACAGAATATATGTGTGTGAATGAGAGGGAGGATAGAGGAATGGTGAGGATGCAAGGAATAGAGGTGGAGAAGGTGGATGAGTTTAAATACTTGGGGTCAGTAGTTCAGAGTAACGGTGAGTGTGGAAGAGAGGTGAAGAAGAGAGTACAGGCAGGATGGAGTGGATGGAGAAGAGTCTCAGGAGTGATTTGTGACAGATGAGTACCTGTAAGAGTGAAAGGGAAGGTCTACAAGGGGGTAGTGAGACCAGCTATGGCATATGGGTTGGAGACAGTGGCATTGTCAAAAAGGCAGGAGTTTGAGCTGGATGTGGCAGAATTAAAGATGTTAGGATTTGCACTGGGTGTGATGAGGGTGGACAGGATTAGGAATAAGTATATTAAAGGGTCAGCCCATGTTGGAAGGTTTGGAGACAAAGCCAGAGAGGCACGATTATGTTGGTTTGGACATGTGCTGGGAGGGATGCTGAGTATATTGGAAAAAAGATGCTAAGGATGAAGCTACCAGGTAACAGGAAAAGAAGAAGGCCTAAGATAAGGTTTATGGATGTGGTGAGAGAGGACATGCAGGTGGTTGGTGTGACAGAGAAAGATGCAGAGGATAGGAAGAAATGGAAACAGGTGATCTGCTGTGGCGACCCCTAACGGGAACAGCCAAAAGAAGATGATGAGTAGACAAGATGCAGCAATTTCTAAAGAACAGATGTCTTTCCATTAAGGGCCAGTTTTCTAGCTGTAGTAAAATATTAAACATGCTGGCATTTAACCCTCATAACTCAGCTGTTAGCAGTGTCAGTGTTTCCTTCTACATGTTCACGCTTCTTGGTAGCCTCTGGCTCAGTGATTAAGAAATTCTTCACAGGTCTGAACCACTGGAGCTTTAGATACAAATGTAAAAAAAATTAATCCCTTTAAGAAATTGAATGGCTATTCCTGAGTGCTTATCACTCCTCTGTTTAAAGTTATGACCAAATCCTGTTTGCATTTGTGAACAGCATACCTCTCAACCTCTTCATTTTAATGAGAGCTCTGAGGTAGGTTGGCTTTGTTTACTAAAGTACCTATGTCAATTTTGATGCTTGTAGTTGTCAATCGCACTAAATTTGCAAGAGAATTATCTGTCAATGAACATCTGTACTTTAATATAATGAATTTCATTGCTGAAAAAATGCTTTCAAAAAGCATTGAACGCATCTTGAGTCCAAACGTCCTCAAATTTGGGTACCTCTCTTTTGTAAATAACTTAAAAAAAATATTGTCCTTTTCACTTTTGTTAGTATAAAAAGGGTCTGATTACAAATCACACAATTCCAGCTGAAAGTCAGATCTTACATTTTCAGTGGTAAAAGTTAAGGGTTGAGTAAAAATTTAAATATCTTCTTCAATTTCCTTAAAATCACCAAATCAATTCTCAAAATCCTGAATGATCATTTCGATCTACTTTACATGAGCTGAAAATGATATTTCCTCAAAAATCTTAATTTCTTCAAAGTGTTCCTTGCAAGTAGGAAAAAAGTAAAAATATTATTAGCCAGTCTTGATTTAAAAAGCATACGGCCAGCAGGCCATGTTTTGGACAGCCTTGCAATAGATAATTGGAGGAGACCTATGCATAGGATAAAGCATTTAGGAGCTGTCTCTGTCCATTAATAGTATAGGGCGCAGTCCTGGTGTACAGTTTCTGTTTCTCATCTACCTCCCTCAAGTGCTAGATCCACTTCTCCTTCTCTGCCTGCCAAGGTGCCCATACCTTACAACCAGTACCAGGATATGGGTGCTTCATTTGCATCCCTTTTATGCACTGACCTGGCAAGCCTAGCCAGGGCAGTGGTAGTACAAGAAATAAGGGAGACGAAATTGGAGGTATGGTTAGCAGCTGATGGTCAAACTTCTGTGTCAGACAACTCAAAAATGCATAATTAATTGTATAATTGTAACATTGTATAATTGTATAATTATCAACTGCACAACAGAGTGACTGCCACAAATTAAGAAGAATGGTAAATCAATAGCAAAAAATACATACTTATACTGAGGCACAGTGTAAGTCAAGTGAAAGAGAGCAGTTTAGAGAATAAACATAAACTCTTGGATGGATAAACTGAGCAGCCTACTATTATGGTAAGGCTTGACAATAGCATAAGTTCATAGATGTGTACTAGGCTAATGACCACTGTGGCCTTTTTAAGTCTACTCATGCATTCCAATCTCTGACAAGTTCTGTTACTCTTGGTAGTGTGATCAGGGGTTTGGGAAATGAAAAGTACAATCAGAGGTCTGGGAGATGAACTATTTACAGGCTGTCTCTGTCTATGTCCAGTTCCCCATCTAGTTATCTAAGTTACACTTGAATTGGGTTAGGCAGTACCTCTGCTTCCCAAGGATAGCGAACCTGATCCAGAGAAAGGGTGGTCTCTGGGATACATACATGTCTTTCCAGCAGGTTTTAGTAATATCACAGACAAGGTTTAAGTCTTTAGAATAAATAATTCTGGTGTTGGAGGTCCGTCAGACTGGGCTCTGAAGATGCCTTGTATTCCAGGCATAGAGCTCTCAAAAACTTCCTGTAGGAGACAGGGCTCATAGATAATTACTAGGCAATTTATCTGTGAAGATCTTAAGAAGCCTAAACCTGCATTCCCATGGTAATTATTAGTCCTTATATTTTGCAAGGTGAATCTCTAAAGATGTGCCACACAAGTATGTGTTAGATACTTACATGTTTCCACTTCCATTAGGCCATTTCTATTAAGCCAGGTGAAAGTTTTCGGTTACCTATCCATTCGTCAAAGTTACATTTGAATAGAGTAAGATGGAGGGGAAGCTGATTCTTTAGAAGTGGTATTCTCTGCTACACATACCCGAGAAATAGCATGCAGAAAGCACAGAGCAGGTTAAGTATGTAATACATAGCCCCTCAGGTCATACTAAATTATATTTTAGGCAAAATAACTGCTTTTCTTTGCTTTACCTTGTATGAAACATCAGAAAACATCTGTGGGCACAGCGGTATTATTTTTAACTAACAGACGATGACATAAAGTGCATGAAACTCAGTACCTTCATTAGCTTCACCAGTACAAGTTGGTATTCAGTCTAAATTCGGGTGACTAAAAAGCTGAAGATTGCTACACTGACCCTACATAACTAAAATAAATAGTTTACAGGCAAATATGCCTCATGGATGAAAATCAAAATAGTTTGGAGTAATAACAAATCTCAGAGTTGCAGCATTCTAGGAAATTACTCATTATATTGGTTTATTAAAAATTGTTTAGCCCTAAACATAGATGCCATAGAGCACTTTGTCTGTCCTCCCAAAAAACATATTTTACTTATTTCAGAAGCTGACATTCTTTTTACAAGGACATTCTCTATCACTCTGCCAGCTTCAAGAAATTTGTTTTAAGAATTTCTGTGCTCATATTTTATAGGCAGGGTCACATAAGTTTTAACAAGCTTCAGTGACCACTCTGATACAGCTTCATATTTAAAACAAAAGTATACTGCCCAATTGCCTTTTTGAAGGCCTCTCTCTTTCCAAGCTTTCTAATTCTAATCTTAATTATTTTAAAAACAGTTTTGAAGCACAAAATGGGTTATTTATTCCTTAATAAATTAAAATTTAAACTTTATTTAACTTTTAATACATTTAGTACTATTACTTATTAACTGTGGTGATGGTGCTGCGGTAGAGTTGTCGCTTCACAGTTAGACGTTGCCCGTTCAATTCTCAGTTAGAGCGTCTTCTGTGTGGCGACGTGTGAATGGGCATTCCTTCGTTGAAGGTTGTGCGTTAGGCCCGGCAAGCCAGCATGTAAAACTCTACTGCCAATCATTAGCGGACCGGAGTTCCGCTGTGGCGACCCCTAACCGGTAAAAGCCGAAAAACACAAACAAACAAGAGCTGTTGTAAAAGGGCAACTTGTTAGAGCTGCACGGATAGTGAGCCATGACCCTGACTTTGTTAAAGAATGTGGACCACTAAAGAAAATGTTTTTATGTCGTGGCTATCCTGTGAAAATGTTAGATGATCTCATCAAGGAAGTATCAAACAAACGTACTAACAGATTTTATTTGCCATTGTTACAAGTTAGGAAACTTCATTACCAGGTCAGTGATTTGGTTTCTGACAACAATTCGATGAGTCATTCCCTTGTTTCTCGGGACACTACACTACCTCTTAGATTTATTACTACCTTTAATATTGATAGTGTTAGTTGTTGGAACATTATCAAGAAAAATTGGGATTTATTTAAGGTAGATCCGAATGTTTTTATGAAGTTGGGGTTTTGTCCTCAAATTACATACAGGAAAGCCAATAATTTAAAAACAATGTTTGAATACCAACAACGTCCGCAGTCTAGGGCTTTTGGCATGTTCAAATGCCAAGCGTGCAATTATTGTAAATACATCATTGAATCTAATAGGTTCAAAGTCCATAATCGACATTTTAAGTTAAGGTGTAGAACCAATTGTAATTCTACTATGTTAGTTTATTTAGCTCTATGCCAAAACTGTTTAGCGTTTTATGTAGGTAAGATGGAGCGGAAGCTCCGTGAACGTATATATGAACATATTTACGCTATTAAGAAGGAGAAATTAGACAATGCTTTGGCTAAACACGTACTTGCCTTTCCTGACCACAAGTTTAAATTTATAGTCATTGATCAGGTTTGCCAAGATACCAGGGGTGGTCCGGTACAATTTAAATTAGAAGAGCACGAGTTATTTTGGCAGATAAGACTTAATGCATACCATTTTCCTGGTTTAAATGATTATAGTTCCATTTCAAGTGTCCCTAAATTGTTGAGTTTGAAAAGATGATTGATTTTTTAACATTTTTGGGTTAAAATGTTAATATTTTTTTGCTGCAGGTTAGCAGCATCTATATCATACATACATATATATATATTATAAAGTTTTAGTATGTTAGTTGTTGACTTTTTATATTTAAGAACATAAGTTCATATTTTGTATATACATGTTTCACATTTTGTGTATTTAATTAAGGTATGACATTTATAGTTGTGTCTGAGTTTTCGATGTTGGGTACATTTGACTTTAAATGTAGTTTGCTTTTTAATTGCTAACAGTAGTTCTTAATTGTCTTGTGTTATTTAATGAAGACTATTTTTCACAATGTATCATTGTCTGAAGAAGTTTGCCTAAGAAGGCAAATGAAAAGCGCTTTACATTATTAAACTCTAGTATTAGCAGTTCGGTTTGCCATTTTGTCATTACAGCTTTTGGTATACTGAATTATATATATTAACTCTGAGATCACACAAACATGGGATAAGGGCATATTCCCCAACCCTAGGAACTGCACAGTCTTGCACACCTGTCGATCATCTGCTTAGTTGATCATACATTGTTAACTATACAGCTATCGACCACACACACACACACACACACACAGTATGCAAACACACATACACACACACACACACACACACACACACACACACACACGCACACACACACACACACGCACATGCACACACTATGCAAACACACATACACACACACACACACACACACACACACACACATACGCACGCACACGCACACACACATTCATTCAAATTAAAAACTGCTATATATGTGTGTGTGTGTGTGTGTGTGTGTGTGTGTGTGTGTGTGTGTGTGTGTCTGTATACATAGACATATACATTCACATCTAATATTAGAAGTATGCAGGTAATTAAACAAGCACACAAAGTGAAATAAAAAGATTGTCTGGGAATGTAAACCTCTCTTTTTATATAATAGGTCAAAATCCTGTATTTTTTTCTAGCCCACTACATCTCATGCAAATGTCAAAAAAGATGCAAAGGAAAAAAATGTTTCCATTTCAGAACTTGAAAAGTAAAATTAATTTCTATTTGTGTGACATTATGCAAATTAAATATTCAAACAGCATGTGGTTAAGACAATTTAACAACTGCAGAAAAGGTGGGAGTAACCTTTATTTAAGTACTGCAATTTAAATTAAAATTTTAATTGATGACTTATAAAGAAAAGTTAGACTTAATATTTTATATAAAAAGAGAAAAAGTTTGATGACTTTTCACAAAATGAAAACTGAGAGCATTTTAATAACAATCCATTCATCGCTGCTTATTCTTTTCTTGTTCACGTGTAACTGGAAAGTAACAGTAAGATCTGCGCGATAAATAATGACACCTTCAGAGTCCATGTGTATGTCATATCGACCAGTAAACACAACAAATATTTTATCAGGAATGGAAAAATGTCCATTGTTGGATAGTACTGTTTGCTGGTGGAGCGGTACAGTAGCTATTAAGTTCTATGTAATGCACTAAGCATTGTGATTGCACTCCAGTTTGGGAAGAAGATAAGTCTGTTAAACAACTTCACAATATTTCAATTGCACATGCATCAAGAAAAAAGCATTGCTCCACAGGTAGCACATTCACTTTTGGTGCAGAAAGCTGTGGGTTCTATTCCCACACTGGGTAGCTGAGATAGGGTTTGCATAATGGTTAAGGTGTTTACCTCACAGACAGAAAGTACAGGGTTCTATTCGGGAATTGGCCCACAATGGAGGGAACCAGCTGCTAGATGGTTCAAGTAGCCTTTCTTGCCTGTACACAGATTAGATGACGAATTTGCATGTCGGGACCTCTACCAGAGTTTCCTCTGACTTTGTTATGCCCAGACATAGTTCACATTTTTCGGGTCTCACCAGGTATGTTCACGCTCTTGTCTCACACTAAAGTATAATAAAAGAGGGTACTGGCAACCCTAGAACAGCACCAAGAAACTAAACAGTTTTAAAAGCTGTTAAATACATAACCGTTACTCACTGAAAAAAAAAGTCAAGAGAAAAGTCTAACAGCTTTTGCCCTATTCATTCTTTGAAGGAAACACTTCACTTCTGTCTGCTATTTGTGTGGCAGATGTTTTTTGTCTTTTCAAAGCTGGTAAAATAGTTCACAATCCTTCATTTTTCTTTTTCTGTAACTGGCAGTACATGGAGCAGATAAAGCCCCTTGCGATCTCTCCTTTCCTAGCTCTTATTATAAATTCTCAATAGGGATTCCAAGACTCACCTCTCTAGCTTCACTTCACTCTGCTGTCAAGATGAATTGCTTGACATCTGTGTCTTGATCTCATATAATAAAAAAAACTGAAGCAGCAGAGTTAAAGTTCCCAGTATTCCTTTTTTTACATTTACAGACATCATACCAGCGACCAGTTAATTCTTATGATTTTAATTAAAAATTTCTCAACTGCCCCATCCAACCATGTTTCACTATCAGTGTTCATTTTATCCAAGTCAGCGTCATTGCTCCAGTCATAGTCCTTCATTCATGATGTATACCAGGCATACCATGTCAACATAAACCGTAAGTCATACATAATAGCAGAAACACACTTGTTTATCATCAATAATGGCTGTCATCAGAGACAGTGAAGGCACGTATGCAATCCTAACCAGGAAAGGAATCTAGTCACTTTGCACTGAGAGCCGTGTCCAAAAATCTTGTGCTGAAATGGTGATGACATTGTTATTACCTGGTATGGCAAGGGGACACCTGTAGCAATTCAAGCATACCAATTTCCTAAAATTGAGCTCTGCATTGTTTGTCAGTTATTATTCCAAAGAATAGTAAGACTGAAGTTCAATGGCATTTTATTTTACCTATTTCTTAGGTTCATGGGATCATAGGCAATTATTAGGCTAATGGCACTAGGAGGCCTGTTTAAGCCAAGTCATGTTTTCTCATTTGTAAATGATAGGATAAATTACCCAGTGCATAAAGTAGAGTTTAGGTGGCAGAGCATTTACTATCTCAGATCAGATGGCAAAGTGGCTAAGGTTTTTGTTGTCTCCAAAGCAGAGCATAATATACAAGTTGAATCCTAACCCCTCTGGCCAATACTTGTTTGGAGTTTGCATGTTCTCCCTGTGTCTCTCTCATAGGGTTTCTCCAACCTCTAAAAACATGCTGATGTTTCCATGTCAAACTCACCAATGAATGCAGCTGTAGGCAGCAGCACAGACTCTACATGGTGCCCTATGGGGGGCGGGGGTGTTGTACAGACCAACCAGTTTGGACATGTCATGTAGTGTGCAGTATCATCAAGATAGGAGAACACAGATTGTACACTGTGCACAGTGGCAGTGCTAGCCACTCAACAGTGTAAAATATGGCTGTAGGTGATTTAATCATGTTGACTAATGTCGCCAAATTGGCATGGGTAGTTACCAGTGATAAGTGGGTTGAGGACCCGGCCTATGCCAGATAACCATGATAATGGTGGAAGGGAGTGTATGTGCCTCTTTTGACCAGTTTGTGCCTGCCATAAAGCCCAGCAGACCTGGGTTAATAAAATACCTGCTGGCTGGTGCCCAGTTGCCCAGCATGGGTTAGTTAGGATAGCTCTGTTGACCGAAATCTGGACAGAAAACTAATCAATCTCCCAAACATGAACTGAGAATTGCTGCACTCAATGAAGGTTCACTGACAGAATCACATGATGATATGTAAGTTGATGGACATCCTATGTATCCAGGATGGAAGGGCAGGGCAACAAAGCCACTTGGCTTGGGAACCACAGTGTACTATTCAGGAGTAGGACAGGCTAGAAATGGTATGGGAATTGTGATGAGAGAGAGGTTTCAGCAGGCAGCGAGTGCTATCATCAGAATTAGTGACAAACTCATGGCAATCAGACTCCAGTGCAATGATAGGGCAGTATTCATAATTTCAGCCTATGCCCCACAGCAGGGTTGTGATAGTGAGGAAAGGAGTGTATTCAGACAGCAGTTGCAGGACCTACTAGATAAAGCAGACCAATATGAATTGGTGTTGATAATGCATACATCGAGACAGACAGAACAGGATATGAGGACTGCCTGGGTCCACATGGGTGGGGCAACAGGAATAAAGAAGGAGAGACCATTCTAGACTTTTATCTGACAAATGGCTTGATAGTAACCAACACATGATTCAGAAAGAGAGACAGTCAAAAAATCCACATACAAGGGTGACCAACATGCAACTCAGGTAGACTTCCTCCAAGTAAGGAAGAGGCACTGGGGTAGAATCAATGATTGCCAAGCCGGCCCACAGCATAAACCACTGGTTGTCCCAATCAGCTGCAAACAGTGGTCAGAGAAGGCTCTAAAGTCAATAGAGACCAGGCTGAAGTCCTGGAAGTTGACTGGAAAGAAATACAATAATTAAATGAATTAATCAGGGTTCTAGCACCCCAAGAAGAGGAGGAAATAGTTGGAGTTGAAGAAGAATGGCAGCGCCTCAAAACAGCATGTCTGAGGACTACTGAACAGATATGTGGCCGAGCCATGTATATAAATAAGGTGCATAAGGAAATCTGGTGGTGGAATGTAGAAGTCCAGGAAGTCATCAAAAAAAGGAGTGCAGGAATAAGTGGGGAGATAGAAAAGACCAACCAGGCTAATAAGGACTACTGGCTGGCTAACAAAGAAGCTAAGAAGAGTTGCAATAGTAAAGAACAGAGCATCAGAGGCACTCTACCAGCTTCTGGAAAGTGACTCAGTAGGTGGCACAAAGAAACTATATCAGGTTGCAAGGGAAAGACAGAAAGATAAAGAAGATAGTCAGACACCCTTCATAAGAGATGTCAGCAACAACCTGCTCATCAGTCCACAGGACATTAATGGCAGATGGAAGGAGTATTTCTTGCAGCTTTTGATTGAAGAAAACTCCACAGAAGCTGTACTGCCACCCACACAGCCTATGAGGAGAGAAGATTAGCCCACCCTGGAAGAAGTAAGAACAGCACTAAGGAAAATGAAGTCAGGGAATGCAGCAGGATCAGCTTAGGTCACAGCAGATATGATAAAGACGCTGAGTGAAATAGGGGTGAAATGTTTCCTGGGGGTACTAATAGCAGTGTGGAGCGAAAGGCATAGCCCAGATGACTGAAGAATGAGCATAATCGGTTCCCCTTCAGAAGGTCAAATGGCTGAAATCTCGAAATGCATATGGCCGAAGCCATATGCTTGAATTTCAGAAGCTCGACCTTCTGAAAGGTAAATAAAAAAAAAAAAAACAACAAAACAATGTTTCTGCAGGGGCCAAGCCCCCCTGCACCTCCCACCCACCCCCGCTACTTATTTATTCCAACTCCGAGATCGCACTACAGCGCAGAAATGGAAATCTCCTGTTTTGCTCTGTATGCCGATCCCCATTCAGAAGGTCGAGCTTCTGAAATTTAGTCTCACAGAAAAGTTCCGGGTGGGAGTGGGAGTGCACCAGGGTTCAGCTTTGAGATCACTGCTGTTCATACTGCTGATGGATTACATTAGCAAAGAGGTCAGAGGGGACAGATCAACAAAGTTACTGTATGCAGATGATGTGACATTACAGGCCGACTCTGATCAAGAACTTCAGCAAAGGATAGGGGAATGGAATGCAAATCTGAAGGCACATGGGACGAAACTACGTACAGAGAAAGCAGTGATAATGGCAGCAAATTGGGGAACTCAGACGAAGATGAGAATAACGACAGAAGGGAAGACAGTGGAACAGGTTAACAGCTTCAAGTATCTGGGAGGGGGGGTGAGGAGAAGGGAAGTCTGAATGGGGAGATCAAAGGTAGAATCAGAGAGGCTGCAGCCAACTGGCACAGAGTGTTAGGTGTATATGACAGAAGAATGCCAAAGAAGCTGAAAAGTGAGGTGTACAAGACAGTGGTGCAACCAGTACTACTGTATGGTATGGAAATCTGTGCAGTAAAGGCAGAGCAGACAAAGAAGCTAGAGGTGATGGAAATGAAGTGCCTCAGAAGGGTGGTAGGATGCACTCTGTGAGACAAAGAAATGAGGAATTAAGCCAAAGTAGCTCCAATTGCAGAAAAGATCAAAGAAAACAGATTACGGTGGTTTGGACACATAGACAGAAAAGTAGAAGACAATCTGGTGAAGAAGATTTGGGACAAACAAGAAGAAGGTAAGAGGAAATGAGGACATCCAGAAAAGAGGTGGATGGATTGTGTGAAAGAAGATCTGCAACAATCAGGCATGCAAGTTGTTGAAGGCAGGAGTGTGGCAATGAATCGAGAGAAAGATGTCGACTGTTAACACAACACCACAACACCATGTAGAAAATGAGAAAAAGGGGGTGGCTAATGTTGATGATGATGATGATGAGCATTTACTAGTGGATTCTGTTCAACAGAGACATAGGCACCAGTCCAGGGGTGATTTTTTTGTTCCCTATCTATTGGTCCAGGTTGCATTTGAAAACGATCAGAGTAGGGGTAGTCTGTGAGGCATATATAGTTCCCTCCAACATGTTCTATTTATGTTGCAAATGTTGTTTAAGTCCTTCAGTCTAGTATTCAAATGCTATTAGATGTTGATGTGTAGCAAGTTTATCAATCCTGGATCAGAATATGCTTTGTAAGCAAGGCATACATCACCTTCAGTAGTCCACAGGAAACTAAGTATAAAGATAAGGCTCTGAGGTGGTCTGCATATTCCATGTGGTTAACACCTTGTATTCTTTTTGTGAGGAACCTCTGTGGGCATTCCAGTTGTTGCATATGTCTCAGCAGGTATATACCGGAAGAAACATTGCACTCAATGACTGGTCTAATGAGGGCGGAGTACAGTGGAACAATGACAGCTTTGGACCTGGATACCATATCCTTTAGTTACACATTATAGAATGATTTCCTTACAGCAGTAGACACTTGATAATCAGAGGCCAGGTCACTGTCCAATGAATTACCCAGGCCCTAACCACTGGATCTACTCTTACAGATGTACTGACCACGTGGTAATTTCCAGAGATGAATGACTTTTCAAATGATACTACCATACTCCTTTTTGGCATTCAATTTTAGATAATGGTGCTGGTACCAATTATTCATTTGCAACAAGCAATCTTGCAGGATATGTCTGTCCTTCAGGGATTCTATGATTGCAGATGCCTAATAAAAGTTGGAACATCACTGCATCATGAGAGACTCTACAAGTGACTGGCCTTTTTGTGGAGGCAGAGTCCTCTATCCTGACTTCCTGTGACCTATCAGTGAGCCAGCTGGCTATTCAATGGGGTGACAAAAGTATTTACCCTTTGTCTCATGAACTTGTCTACAATGCCTGTATAGGGAATATTGTTGAATGGTTCGGCAAGGTCAGGATAGGCAGTGTGTACTTTTTACCCTCATCCATAGTGCTGATGATCTTCTCAAAAAAGTCCACCAGTTAGAGCAAGCATGATCTGCCCTTGATGAAACCAATATCCAAAGGTTTTCTATATATTATTTATAATATCCATGATTATTCTTTCAATTGATTTATATATGAGACTCATCAGATTTATGGGTCTGTAGTTTCCCAGGTCAGTAGATGGCCAATCCTTCTGTGGAGGGATAACTGTTACATTTCTCCATTTACTAGGTGTGAAACCAGTTAGGAAGAAAAGTTTGAATAATGATTTTTAGAGAGTTCAATTGATCATATTTAATACTATTCAGGAGACATTATGGGATATTATCAGGGCCCATGTATGAAGCATTTTATAGGTTCATAAGTTTATAGGTGATTACTAGGCTAATAACTTTACATTAGGAAGGTTTGTGGCCTGCACTGTGGTGGCAGGACAGGTAGCTTACATCCTTCTAAGTTGGGAACTGCTGATTGAGGGCTCAGTGTCTGTTATTCTAAAAGTATATTATTTCTGGTTTAAGCACTTGGGCTTCAGGCCAGTTATTTTACATTAAGAAGGTTCGTGGTCTGCACTCTTGTGGGAGGAGAGGCTGGACTCTGCCCTTCTGAGCTTGGAATTTCTGGTTAAAGGCTTATAGTGCCTGCATATTTGAACTGTTTCTTACTGAAATTGGTACACCTTGTTTGCTGTAGCATAGACTAGATCCAGGCCTGCTGAATCTAGCTTTGTTTGTATGCTTGTTGTTTGTTTGCTTGTTATTTCCCTGAAACGCTAATTCCACCTAAAATGCGGCTTTTCAGCGCTTCTGTGGATCCCTAGTGATATCTGCATTGCTTACTGTACTTATTGCATTGTTTCACTTGAAAGAAAGTTACTGTTTGTCGTTTTTGCATTTAAGTTACCTGTAACACATTGCATTTAAGTTACCTGGCACTTGCCCACTAAAGCAATTATGTAAGTCAGCACTAAAAAGTTAAAAGCACTACACCCTCACAAACTCCCCTTGAGTACCTTGTTCCCCATTAGCCCTTTTTTTTTCAATTATAAAGGAATTCCCAATACTATTCTAGCATGTCCAAAGGTCAGTTGTCAATCTCCTCTCTGGTCCAGCTGGTGAATCTAGGAATCTTGAGGCAATGTTACAACTGCTTCATGTACACAGACAACCCTCTCTTCCTCCCAACAAATTCCAACACATGTGAGAGATGCAACCATATAGCCATACTGGAGGCTAAGCTCTCTCAACTCAGTACTGGCATAACCAGTCAGGAGGAGAAGGAAACCACACGCACTACAATTCCAGTCTCACATAGACCTACCACGGCAGCAAACCAAACACATAAACACAGAAACACATACTCGGTGGCTCTAAATAGAAATCTGCCTAAGCAGCAGAGACCTCCAAAGCAGACACCCAAGCAACCGCTACCCCAAAACAAAACACGTACAACACATAGCTCACAAAGCCAGTGTGCCGAACAGTCACAGCCCTTAAGGCTAAACAACACACCTGATACACTTGTAATAGGTGACTCTATCGTCAGGCACACTGACATCCCACTCACCAGGCTGAACAAGGAGAAGGTCACGGTGAGCTGCCTGTCGGGCGCTAGGATCCGCCACATAACACAAGCACTCAGGTCACTGCAAGGCAAGTATAAATATGACTCAGTCATTGTCCATGCTGGTGTGAATGACCTGAGACATACCTCCCTGGACTACATGAAAAGAGACATAGAGGAGCTCTCTGAGCATGTAGCCCAGGCCGGTATGACCCTGACCTTGAGTAGCATCTTACCCTCACCAAAAATGATGCCACAATATGAAGACAAGATGATCAATTTCAACAATTGGCTTAAGTATTGGTGTCATTCAAAGGGGATCCAATGCCTGTCAGCCTGGGATGACATGCTCGACAAGCCACGATGCTTCGCTAGGGACGGCTTGCACCTGTCACCCCTGGGCTTTCGGATATTGGCAAAGGCTCTTGCTACCCCCATAGTGCCTTTTTTAGGCAAGGCTCAGAAGACAAACCCACCTCTATAGGTATCACAAGGGATAAGAAACTAAGAGTAATGCTACTCAATGCCAGAAGTCTAAACCTCAAGATGCACGCACTTGAAACTCTCCTTAGCATGGAGAACATCGATATCTGTGCAGTAACAGAAACCTGGTTCAAGGCTCCCAAGAGCACCCCAGCACTACCAGGTTATACCTCATACCATGCTTTTCGGCCCCAAAACTTGGACCGAACCACAAAAGGAGGGGGAGTATCAATATTCGTCTAAGACACCTACACCTCCAGGTTGGTGGCACACCACGAAGCATCAGAGACTATCCATGTGCAACTAACAGTGGGTAAAACTGCCTTCCAGTTTATAGCCTGCTACAGACCACCCTCCCAAACCCAGGAACCCCACTCGGCCTTCCTGAGAACAATGGAAAATATGAAGGTCTCTCCAAACACCATTATATTGGGCGACTTCAACTACCCAAACATAGACTGGGAGCATTACTCTAGCTCCAACACCCTAGCCCAAAGGTTCCTAGTATTTATAAACTCAACTGCTATGGAACAACTTGTTACCACTCCCACAAGAGGGGAAAACATACTGGACCTGATCATCACCAACATGGGGACTCTGTGCTCCAGACCAGAAGTGTATCCCTCATTGGTAAGATCAGGCCATAAACTAATCTCACTGGATATTCACATCCCGACTCCACCCCCTGCCCTGAAAACCACAGTGAAAAACTTCTATAATGCAAATTTCACACTCCTCAAAACCGAAGTGGAATCCTTCAAAGCCCCCGGGCCTGTGGAAAATATGGCCCAGATCGCAGAATCCTTTATAAACGCATTCTATGAACACCTTCAGGAATGCATGGATCATGCAATCCAAAATAAAGCCAAGCCCCAATCCTCCAAAGGCAGACATCCTGTCTGGTGGACCCCAGCCATAAACAAACTATACAATAGAAGGAGGAAGCTACTACATGATAGAGCAAAATCCCAAAAAGGGAAGGCATCTCTGATCAGTATTAGCAACAAACTACGGGCACTCAAAATCATCTAAGGCCAGCTTCGAGAGAAAAATTGCACAGGACACTAAGGATAATCACAAGGCTTTCTTTAGTTATGTTAGGAACCTGGGTGGGAATTCCCAGATATGCTCAGAATTAGTCCAAAATGACAAAAAATACACCAAACCCACAGACAGTGCCAACATCCTAGATGACAGGTTCAGTGCAAACTCCCCCCCCCTCCCTACCAAAAGGGCAAATATCTATCCCAGCAGAGTGCTGCCCCCCTGACATCTCAGATGCTCAGATAAGAGCTGCCCTCTCCAAAGCAAAAAACACAGCATCAATGGGACCAGGCAGTGTCCCGGGCTGCGTCCTACATGAACTCCAAGAAGAGCTAAACCCAAACATAAAACTACTGTTCAATCTCAGCCTTACTACAGGATATCTACCCAAAGAGTGGCGTACAGCAACAGTGGTCCCTCTCCATAAATGTGGTGCCTCAATGGATCCTGGAAACTATCGTCCCATAAGCCTGACTAGCTTGGTCTGCAAAGCTTTGGAAAGGATCGTCATGGACCTCATAAATAAAGATATTGGGGACCTACAGACACTGGATCCTACCCAGTTTGGCTTTGTTAAGGGCAGATACTGCCTCTTAAACTGGTTGATTTCTTTGAAACAGTCACTAAGGCCATTGATGAGGGGAAGGTGGTCCACACAGCCTACCTGGACCTCGCAAAAGCCTTCAATACAATACCCCACTTGTGCATTATAGATAAGCTCTCCAGCTTAAATATAAACCCCTATGTCACTAGATGGATTACAAACTGGCTCAAGGACAGAACCCACATGGTTAGAATTGCTGGAGCCATGTCAGACTCCAAACCAGTTACAAGTGGCATCCCACCTCTCTTATTCGGTATATATTTCTCGGAGGTACAGGCCAACACGGAAGGACTGTGGCTGACCAAGTTTGCAGATGACTGCAAACTGGGTGCCATAATCGACACTCCAGCCGACACAAGCAACATCCAAAAGGGCCTCATAGAAACAGACAACTGGTGCCAGAGCCATGGCCTCAAGCTAAACGCCAAAAAGTGTATAGTCATCCCCTTTGGCAAAAACAAAGTGCCCACAAATTACCACATAGGTGGTAATCCATTAAGTACAGAAGAAGTAATTAGGGACCTGGGGGCCCAAGTTGATAGCAATCTCTCATTTGACAACCACGTGGCCTAAGTGGTTAGAAAAACATTTTATATAGCCCACCTAATCATGAAGGGATTCACATCTAGATCAGGGGAGGTCATCGTGCCTCTTTACTCATCCCTCATCAGGCCCATAATTGAGTACAATGCCCCTTTTGGGATGTACCTTATCAGACACCTGCAGCAACTGGAAAGACCCCAAAAGTACCTCACCAAGAGGATCAAAGGGCTCAAACAGATGCCATATGCTGCCCGGTTAAAGAAACTCCAGTGCTACTCAGTGGCATACCGCCTGCTCAGAGGCGATCTGTGCCTGACATATAAAGCCATGTCCAACCCGGAATTAATGGACATGCTGCACCTCAGAAAATCCAAATCCCATCGAGCTACGCGCTCAAGAGACTTGAACCTCAGCACTGAAATATATAGGACATGCTGGAGGGACAGATTCATAACCCAGAGGCTCCCTTCACTCTGGAATAAAATCCCAGTCCAGGTTAGGCAGAGTCCCTCATTGACTCTCTTCAAGAGGAATCTTGATGAGTGGATGGGAGATCGTAGGTTTATCCCAGGTATCACTTCTGTGTCACTGTTAGACAGAGGCACAGTATACTAACCTCGAAAAAGGGCATAGCAAAATTATTTTAAAATGGGTGGTGAAAGCCAAACACACTCTGGCTAGGCTTATAAATGCCCTAGGGCAGATAGCCTAGTATGAACCTATGAACCTATGAACCTAACAAGCCTAGCCAATATAACCTGATTTTACCCAATGATGACCGATGGCCGCTACAGGCAAGTGGATGGCATGGGTTTGTGCCTATGCCTTGAGTATGTTACATATTACCCCTGTCCATAAGGGGCACAGGCACTACCTCAGTTGTGAATTTGTGATTCCCTATCCATTGATCCAAATTGCATTTGAAGAGGACTGGGGTAGGACTCTGCTTAACATGAGGAGGAAGCTTGTTCCAAAGAAGGGAAATCTCTGAGACACATTACTGTCTCTCCAGCATGTTTTGTTTGAGAAGCTGACTAAATTTAGATCCATAGCTCAGGTAACCCTCATGCTGTTTGATTTGTGGATGCATAGCAGCTCCTGTCAGGGCTACATTTGTGAGTGCCTTGTAGGTCAGTTATAGATCAGCCCTTAACTGTCATTAGGAGACAGATTAAAGGGATATACCAGTTAGTCTATCCTCATAGGACATGTTGTTTACACCCTGCATTTTCTTTGTCAAGAACCTATGAAGTTGCTTCAAGTTCTGTAAATGCCTAGTCTAGTACATGCCAGATGGCACATTAAACTCAATTACTAGTCTAATAATGGGTGAGTACAGTGTGACTATAATTTTCTTGGATCTGGATGCCATACCTGTACTTATAAGTTGTGACACACAGAAGGGATTCCTCATCACTCTAGACACATGATGGTCAAAGTCCAGGCTACTATCTATCTGTACCTAGATCTCTCACTTCTGAGTCTACTGTTAGGGGTGTGCTTTTGATGCTGTAATTTGCAGGGGTATTTGGCTTCCCAAAGGATATGAAAATGCATTTTTTCACATTTAGTTTTAGGGCATGGTTCTGGCACCAATAATTTGTCTAAGCTAGACCCTCTTGATGGATATCTAAATCATTGGAAAATTCATTGATTGCCCCCAGTTTGCAGTCGTTGGCAACATTGTCATCTAGAGGCCTTCCACATTAGCCTTGGCTTCAGGGAAGCATATTCTGAACAGGAGCAGTCCCAACACTGAGCCCTGTGGCACACCACTAACAACTGACCTCTTGCTGGATCTGGATTCACCCACTTTAATCACGTGTCCTGTCCATGAACCAATTGGCTATCCATCTGGTGATGCAGAAATGTATGCCAACTTTTGTGAGTTTATTTATAATACTTGAGTGGGAAACTGAATCATATGCCTTGGCCAGCTCGAGGAAGGTGGGATGCACCCTTTTACCCTCATCTATGGTCTTAGTGGCTTTCTCAAAGAAATCCATCATATTCGGTAGGCATGACCTGACCTTGACAAAGCTGAATTAGGTTAGGTCCTTATTCATGTCATTATTTATCAGGTGCATGATTGTTCTTTCCATTGCCTTACATATAACACTAGTCAAACTTATGGTTCTGTAATTTCCTGGGTCAATAGATGGTACCCCTTTATGCAGAGGGATGTCTGTTGTTGTCCTGCACTCTGTTGGGACAAAGCCAGTTCAGATGCTGTGGTTAAACTGAGATCCTAATAGGGCTGATAAGTCATGACTTAAGATGTTTAAGAGACAACCTGATATATCATCATGCCCTATTGAAGCCATATTTTTAGCTTTAGAGAGTACAGTGGTAACTGCTCTGTGATGATAATTGGCATTGGAGTGGTGGACGGTATTTCTTGGTGGAGAACTGGGCATGATGGACATGTGAAATGTGAGTTGAAATTGTCAGCCAGCAGATTTCGTATATCTTCTGGCTGAGTATAGGTGATGCCATCACAACTAATTTCACACATCGTTGAGTGTTGCCCTTATGACTGCGGACATAACTGAAAAATTATTATACTTATCCTTAGCTATGGGGCTATATTTTCCTCAAAGCTGGCTTTCAGATACCTGATTAGTTTCCTAACTCGCTTGCTTAGACTAGTTAGGGACATTTTGGTATGTTGTGCACATTCCCTCTTACTTCTCAATAGGATTTTCTTTCTTTTGTTGAACAACCTGATAATATCAGGAATCCACCAGGGTGGCTTGTTTTTGCGGTTTATAGGTTCATAGGTTCATAGGTGTTTGCCAGGCTAATAAACACAAGGGCCTTTTTAAGCCTAGCCATGCATCCTAAATCTCTGATGAGTTCTGATGCCCTTGATAAGTGTAAGCATGGGCCTGGGAGATGGACCATTTACAGGTTACCTGTTTGCATCAGAGACATAGGTGCCAAATCAGGGATGAATTTTCAGTTTCCCATCCAATTGTCCAGGTTGCACTTGAATTGGATTATGGAGGAACTCTACTTCACATGGATGGGGAGCCTGTTCCATAGATGGGGTAGTCTCTGGGATACATACCTATCTCTCCAGCAGGTCCTATTTATATCACACACAAGGTATAAATCTTTAGAATGGGTAATTATTCTGGTACTGTTTGTTTTGTAGATATGCAGGAGGTCCATCAGAGTGGTGTCTGACAATGCCCTGTATGCCAGGTATAGATCTGTCCTCAAAAGCCTATAGGAGACAGAATACAGGGATAGGGCCGTGAGACGGTCTGCATAGGACATATTACTTATGCCCTGTATTCTTTTAGTGAGGAACCTCTGTGGATGATCCAGTTGTTGGATATGCCTGATCAGGTACATACCAAAGGGCATTGTTCTTAATGATAGAACCAATGAATGCCGAATACAGTGGAACGATGACTTCCTTGGACTTAGACGTTGCGCAACATAGAATGATTTCCTAACCACTGTATATACGTGATGATCAAAGGCTAGATTACTATCTATGTGTGTCTCTAAATCCCTTACTACAGGGTCAGCTCTAACGGGTGTGTTGTCAGTATAATAGTGTGAAGATTGGGGAAAGATGGGCGAAGGCTGCCAGCCTATTCAAATAGAATTGGATACATAATTCTATCATTTGTATAAACAAATGTAAAATACAGGCTTGTGTTCTTAAATGAAAGAAAACACTGTAGAATGTGAACTTCAAGATTGTTGCAACATTGCCATCTGCTGTAAAGAAAACCAAGCCAAGCATTTTAAATGTTCTTTGAAGTTACAATTATCTAAAAAGTGGTGCTGAAGTGTTTGGCTGAACACATTCTTTCTATTGTCTTAACTTAAGGAACAATTGTTAGAGTACACATGTGAATGTCTTTTATTGTTGTGGGTTTCCTGAACAGGTGTTAGATTGCTAAATAATGCAGTTTGTGGCTTGGGAACTCCAGATTAATTGTCAAAATTATGTAATCTGGGAGGGCCTTAGCAGAGCTGTTTGTTAGGGAGTTTAAAAACTATTGTTAAGAGAGAGACTGAAGCATTTTTGTCTTGGACCATCAACTCCAGCACTGCTTATGCTCTAAATATATGTAAGTAGGATTGTAGCACTGTGTTTTCTCTTACGAATAGCTAATGATTAGAAAGTTAGATTAAGTGTTTTATTTGACATCAGACCTGTCCTGCTGTATTATTTTTAAGTTTATGTGTGATCTCTGAACTCTTAGGTATCTCTGTGGTGTAGTAGTATTGTCTTGTGTTTTAATTATTTATTATTAAATATTTTAAAAACCTTTTACCTGTGGCTGGTTTGTGTAGAGATAAGTAAGCTCTAGAGTACATTGCATATTTATAGAGTTTATTGTAATAAGCCACTCTTATAAGCCTTAGACTGAATAGTCACATTACCAATTGGATAATAATATTGTACAGTAATAATTGGACACCATTACTAGAGCTTTTGGGTAGCTTATAATTATTAAGCTGGTGGTGGCAGCAATTACTACTGTATAGTCTGGATAAAGGGGCACAGCTAGAGAATCTGTGTCAGTCTTTCCCAGGAGTGTCTGTGAAGTTGTATAAATACTTATCTCAAAGTGTAGGTGTGTGTCAGCTACCTGGGCAGGGACACAAAGCAGGTTGGAAAGAGAGGGTACTGCAGGTTAGCTTGCCAGCTAGGCTGAGATCTGGACCCTATAGCTGTGCCAGTGGGGAGTCTTATTGGGGACATGGGGAGCAAGGGAGCAACCAGCCCCAGGCTGACTATGATCTCTGTGTGCACTTAAGGGAAATTGTACTTTTCTGTGTGTATTTGTTATCCTTTCCTCTTCTATGAGGCAACCTCCCTGGTGGTGAGGATTGAGTCTCCTTGATTGCTGGGCCAGGGCACAGTCATCACATTTTTGGTGGTAGTGGCTGGGATAAGATATTCTCACTTGTGGTTTGCAGTGGTGTGGGTAGAGTGAATCCTGTAGCTTATGTACAGTGATGTCTGAAGGTGTTTTTACTCTAAATCAGCCAAGCAGTATATACTCAGAGTTCAGATCACAATTGTTTTATTTCTTTTGTTAGCTTAGTTAGTCAGGGTGAGCAGGCAGCATGTCAACACTGGAGTTTGGAAAGTTGACAAGGAGCAAGCTGGTGGAGATGTGCCAAGCTAGAGGACTGGTGTATGGAAATCTGACTAAGGCAGACCTGATTGCAGCCTTGGTTACAGCTGCATCAAAAAACAGCATCCAGGAGGACAATCACACTGGCAGTGGAGATACAATATCGTCAGAGAATGGACAGCTCAACCTTTCTGCAAAAGACAATCAGACTGGCAGTGGAGATACAATATCCTCGGGAAATGGACAGCTCAACCTTTCTGCAGTGGACTTAAAAATCCAGCTGGAGCTAAAGAGACTTGAGTTGGAGGCCAGGCGTTTGGAGATAGAAGCCGAAGAAAAGGAGCATGAGAGGGAAATGCTGACTCTTCGCCAGAGTCATGGAGGTAATGTGGAAGGGAGTAACTGGACCCCAGAAGCACAACAGGTCAGTACATTTCTTACACAATTTAAGGAGAGGGATAATTTTGATAGTTTCATTCACATGTTTGGAAGGGTATGCAAACAGTATAGTGTTGACCAAAGGCTCTGGGTATGGTTCCTGACCCCCTTACTCCATGGGAAAGCTGTAACTTGTATATCACAAATGCCATACTTTGTCTATTTTGATTATACTGTTGTAAAAAAATGTCTGTTAGAATGTTTTAAGCTAACACCTGAAATGTATAGGAAAAAGTTTTGTGGGCATAGACGCAAGGCAGATGAAAATGTATGTGAATATGTTGTTGAATTGAGGACTTACTTTCATAGCTGGGTGAGTGGATGTCAGGTTACCACTTCTGAAGGGCTGGCAGACTTTTTGGTAAGGGAACAACCCCTTAGCACTTTGTCTGAGGACATGAGGATCTGGTTAGCTGATAGACAATTTCCTACTTCAGATGAGTTTGGGAAGAAAGGAGACCTATACCTGGCCAGCAGGGCAGCCCTGCACAGGAAGGGGACCCCAGTACTGCTCATGGGTCTAAAGGAACCCATGGTGGGCAACACAGACTGCCCCAAATGAATCTGCCAGTAGCAGGGGATGCCACTACTCCAGGTACACGTCCAGGAGCTAGGGTGAAATGTTTTGAATGTAACCAGTGGGGCCATGTGGCATACAGATGTCCACAGAGGCAAGGTGGGGAACCAAAGGTGAGGGAGCCAGTAAGTGGCAAACACAAAATGCCAATAGTGGGTTGTATTGAGACATTAGGGGTATGGAACTACCATCCTGCAGATGTCCTGAAAGGGAAGGATTTGGATGAGGCAGTACTATGTACTTATGCAGTTACACGCAGTGAGGCTAGGAGACAAGCATGTGGGTCTGGTAGCCTGGGGGAGACCAAGACAGACTGCATACTTGCAGCCAGGACTGCTGAGGTGATTACTTCAATGAGGGAGCAATGCTGTAGCAGTGAGACTGAATGTGAGCCACAGCTGCTTGTGGGTACTGATGTTCCCTTGGACAAGGTAACTGCAAAGATAGAGGTGAGTAGTAGTACCCAGGCTGACAGTGAGGCACCACTGTCAGAGGATGCCAGACTTCCAGTGGAAGGGGTGCTGGGAAGGGTTACAAGGAGAGAGTTGAGACAGGCTCAGCTCTCAGACCCTACATTGCAAAGCCTGAGGCAGGTAGTTAGGGAGGCACCTGATTCTCAAGGGAAGGGGGAATCTGTATACTGGGACAAAGTGTTACTATACATAGAGTGGATCCCTGAGGGGGGCTAGAAGGTGAGAGAGTACAGCAGTTGGTAGTGCCTAGACCCTACCATCTGGCACTTCTAGCCATAGCCCATGCAGGTCATATGGGCATAAAACATTCAAAGAGGCATATTATGCAGAACTTCTATTGGCCTGACATTTCTAGAGATGTAACAGGGTACTGCAGGACCTGTGAGCAGTGCCAAAAGGTAGGCAATGCAGGAGACAAGGTGAGAGCTCCTTTGATGCTTTTGCCTGTGAGTGAGGATCCATTTCAGAAGGTAGCTATGGATATTGTGGGTCCTCTGAGTACCCCAAGTTCCACAGGGTAAAAGTATAGCCTAGTGGTAGTGGATTATGCTACACGATACCCTGAGGCAGTGGCTTTGTCCTCCATTGAGGCAGAGATGGTGGCAAATGCTTTGTTAGAGATTTTCAGCAGGGTCAGTTTCCCAAAAGAAATACTGACTGACCAAGGTGCCAATTTCATGTCAGACCTGCTGGTTTGTCTGTGGAAGTCATGTGGGGTGAAGAACATGAAGACCACCCCCTACCATCCCCAGACTAATTGTTTTGTTGAGAGGTTAACTCTACAATAAAGTCCATGCTAAGGGCATTTGCAGATCAGTTTAAGAGGGAGTGGGACAAATATTTGCCCCATCTGTTATTTGCTTCCAGAGAAGTTCCCCAGGAATCCACAGGTTTTTCACCCTTTAAGTTGCTGTATGGGCATAGAGTGAGGGGACCTCTAGATTTAATTTGACATGAGTGGGAAGGTGAGTGTGAGTCTCACAAGGAGTTTGTTGTGGCATACGTCCTAAACCTCAGGACAAGGCTCACGGAACTTAAGGGCTTGGCCCAGGAGAACCTGGCAGAAGCCCAACAACAGAAAAAAGTGTGGTATGACAGGAATGCTTGAGCTAGAGATTATGCTGTGGGGCAGCAGATAATGATTCTCATTCCTGTCAGACACGACAAGCTGCAAGCAGCTTGGGAGGGACCCTACAAGGTGGTAAGAAAGGTAAGTGATGTTAACTACATGGTGGAAGTGCTAAGCAGATGGCAGGGGCAAAAAGTGTACCATGTTAACATGATGAAACCTTACCATGATAAGGAGGCCCTTGTGCTGAGCATTTGCAGTGGATTGCAGGAGGAGTCTGAGGGAGATACGGGGACTGATCTCCTCAGTGAGGCTCAAGCTGACACCTCAGTGGAAGGGGTAGCAATGTCCCAGCAGCTATCTCCTACTCAGGTTTGAGAAATCTGAGCAGTGTTGCAGGAATTTGGGGACATGCTCACTGGGACACCCGGGAGCACCCAGCTGGTGCAGCACCAGTTGGATACAGGACCCCAAAAAGCCTATTAGGCAGTCCCCTTATAGGGTGCCTGAGGGAGTCAAACACACTCTGAGGGAAGACGTATAGGAGATGTTAGAACTAGGCGTGGTTCAAGAGTCCAACAGTCCCTGGGCCTCACCAGTGGTGTTGGTGCCAAAGAAGGATGGCAGCACCAGGTTCTGTGTGGATTACAGGAAATTAAATAGTCACACAGAGTTAGATGCTTACCCCATGCCTAGGATGGATGAGGCCCTAGAGCAGCTGCGTGGGGCTAAGTATCTTATAACCATTGATCTTATCAAGGGTTACTGGCAGGTGCCCTTGACTCCCAGTGCTAGAGAGAAGTAAGCCTTTGTGACCCCTTTTGGCTTGTATGAGTTCACAAAGATGCCCTTTAGGATGAAGAAAGCCACAATGACTTTCCAAAGGCTGGTGGATAATATCCTAGCAGAAGCAGGAGGGTTTGCCCTTACTTACCTAGATGATATTGCCATCTATAGCCATTCCTAGCAAGAACACCTTCAGCATGTCAGGGAGGTACTGGGCAGACTACAGAGGTTTGGGTTGACCATTAAGCCAAACAAATGTCAGGTGGGTATGGCAGAGATCTCTTACCTGGGACATAGAGTTGGGAGTGGTAAGATAAGGCCAGAACCTGCCAAAGTGGAAGCCATTCAGGCATGGCCTGCATCTGTTACCAAAAAGCAGGTGAGGGCACTCTTAGGGACAGCGGGGTACTACAAAATGTTTGTCCCTAGTTATAGTACCATAGCTGCTCCCCTCACAGACCTAACAAGGAAGAGCAGGCCAGATAAGGTGGTGTGGACCCCAGCATGTGAGCAGGCATTTCAGAAGCTTAAAAAAGCTTTGGGAAGACCCCCTGTGTTAGCTTGTCCAGATTACAGCAACAAACTTGCTGTATAGATGGATGCTTTGAACCATGGGGTGGGGGCTGTACTTAGCCAGATTTCTTCAGAGGGAGAATAGCACCCAGTGGTTTATCTCAGTCATAGGCTCCAACCCAGGGAGGAATGCTATGCAGCTGTAGAAAAGGATTGTCTAGCCATAGTGTGGGCACTGCAAAAACTTTAGCCTTATCTGTAAGGAAGAAAATTCACTGTAATGACAGATAAAAACCCTCTAACATGGTTGAATAGAGCCAGTCAGCAAAATGCCAAGTTGCTAAGATGGAGCCTGGGGTGGCAAGCATATGATATGTCAGTGCAGCATAGCAGTAGGAGTAGCAATGCCAATACAGATGGACTCTCAAGACAGGGAATGGGGTGAGGTATACCCAGATAGACCTAACCCTCTCAAGTGTCTTTTCTCAAGGGTCACTTGAGAAACTAGCTTAAGTTCTCCAGGGGGAAGAGATGTGAAGATTGTGGAAAGATGGGCAAAGGCTGCCAGCCTAGTCAAATAAAATGTAATACATAATTCTATCATGTGTATAAATAAATGAAAAATACAGGCTTGTGTTCTTAAATGAAAGAAAACACTGTAAAATGTGAACTTCAAGATTGGTGCACCATTGCCATCTGCTATAAAGAAAACCAAGCCAAGCATTTCAAATGTTCTTTGAAGTTACAATTATTTAAAAAGTGGTGCCGAAGCGGCTGGCTGAACACATTCTTTCTATTGTCTTAACTTAAGGAATAATTGTTAGAGTGTACATGTGAAATGTCTTTTATTGTTGTAGTTTCCTGAGCAGGTGTTAGCTTGCTAAATAATGCAGTTTGTGGGCTAGGAACTCCAGACTAAGTGTCAAAATGATGTAATGTGTATACTGGGAAAACCTAAGTGTCAAAATGATGTAATCTGGGAGGGCCTTAGTAGATCTGTTTGTTATTGAGTTTAAAAACTATTGTTGAGAGAGAGATTGAAGCATTTTTGTCTTGTACCATCAACCCCAGTACTGCTTATGCTCTAAATGTATGTAAGTAGGATTGTAGCACTGTGTTTTCTCTTAAGAATAGCTAAAGATTAGAAAGTTAGATTGTTTTTCTTTGACATCAGACCTGTCCTACTGTATTATTTTAAGTTTCTGTGTGATCTCTGAACTCTTAGGTATCTCGTTGTGTAGTAGTATTGTCTCGTTTTTTAATTATTTATTACTAAATATTTAAAAAAACTTTTACCTGTGGTTGGTTTGTGTAAAGATAAGTAGGCTCTAGAGTACATTGCATATTTATAGAGTTTATTGTAATAAGCAACTCTAATAAGCCTTAGACTGAATAGTCACATTACCAATTGGATAATAATATTGCACAGTAATAATTGGACACCCTTTCAAGGGCCTTTGGGTGGCTGATAATTATTAAGCTAGAGAATCTGTGTCAGTCTTTCCCAGGAGTGTCAGTGAAGTTGTATAAATACTTATCTCAAAGTGTGGGTGTGTGTCAGCTATGTGGGCAGGGACATGAAGCACTGGTTGGACAGAGAGGGTACTGCAGGTTAGCTTGCCAGCTAGGCTGAGATCTGGACCCTATAGCTGTGCCAGTGGGGAGTCTTATTGGGGATGTGGGAGCAAGGGAGCAACCAGCCCCAGACTGACTGTGATCTCTGTGTGCATTTAAGGGAAATTGTACTTTGCTGTGTGTATTTGTTATCCTTTCCTCTTCTATGAGACAACCTCCCTGGTGTTAGTGGTGAGGATTGAGGCTCCTTGATTGTTGGGCCATGGCACAGTCATCACAGATAGTTACCAGGGATGGATGACTTCCCTAAGGATACTATTATGCATTTCTTGGCATTTAGTTTTAGTCAATGACTCTGACACCAGTTGTTTGTCTGTGTCATCCCCTCATGGAGACCATTTGTGTCAGTGTGAGATTCAATGACAGCTCCTAATTTGCATCATCTGCAAATTTAGTCAGCCAGAGACTACTGACATTAGCCTTGACTTTTGAGAAGTAAATTCCAAAAAGGAGCGGTCCAAGGACTGATCCCTGAGGGACACCACTTGTGACTGGCTTCTTTGTAGAGGTGGACTCCCCAATTCTAACTTCCTGGGTCCTGTCTGTGAGCCAGTTGGCTAGCCACTGGGTGACATATGGGTTTGTACCTAACCTCTTGAGTTTGTCAACAATGCCTGAGTGAGGTATTGTGTCAAATGCCTTGACAAGGTCAAGGTAGGCAGTGTAAATGATTTTGCCCTCATCCATTGCTTTGGTGACCTTCTCAAAGAAGTCCACCAGGTTGAGTAGGCATGATCTGCCCTTTACGAAACCAAACTGGGTTGGGTCCAGTGTCTGAAGGTTTACTATATCGCTATTGATCATTTACATGATAATTCTTTCCATGGCTTTACATATAAGACTAGTGAGTCTTATGAGTTTGTGGTTTCCAGGGTCTGTAGATGGCCCACCTTTGTGCAGAGGGATAACTGTTGCTGTTCTCCATTCATGAAGTATGACACCTGTTTGGAGGCTATAGTTAAATAACAATTCCAGAGGCCCTGATAGGTCATGTTTCATGCTGTTTAGAAGGCCTCCTGGGATATTGTTTGGGTCCATTGATGCAGTGTTCTTGGTTATAGAGAGAGCATTAAGGACCTGTTCCCTAGTGATAGTAAGGGGAGTTATATTTGATGATATTTCCTGAGGGAAGGTTGAGGGGGAGAGAGGAGAAAAGTTGAACTGAATTTATCAGCCAGGAAGTTTGCTATATCTTCTGGCTCAGTATAGCTGGCTCCATTTACAATGAGCTCTGCACACAATTGTGTATTGCCTTTGAGGTTGCAGACATAACTAAAGAATGCTTTGTGGTTGTCCTTGGCCTGGAAGGCAAAACTTACCTCATATTTGGCTTTGGTAGACTTTATTTGTCCTCTGAGTTGTTTGTTTAGTTTAATGAGATTCTTTTATCCTGCTGGGTGCTGTACCTCTTAATTTTTGACATGATTTCTTCCTCCTGTTATACATCCAATTGATTTTGTGATTCCACCAGGGTGGCTTGTTTTTTTGAGTTAGTTCTGTACTTCTTCCTGGTGGGTCCAGTTGCCTCTGTACAGCTATTAACATGTTTGTATAGTGTTTCTGTCAACAGTTCTGCATAGGCAAAAGTATTCTCAGGGTATATAGGGGCTTGAAATGTTGCCAGGTTCTCACTTAATAGCAGGAGGTTAGCCTTAGAATAGTTGCTGAATATTCCCAGTTTAGCTGGGGGTCCAGGTTTTATTTTTACTTCAAAGGAGACCATTGTGTAGTCTGACCTTACCAGGGAAAGCATTTCAGTAGGGAGTGCGCAGCACTCTCCCATATTAGTGAGGACCAGATCCAGTATGGTTGCACCCCTAGTTTGTGTATTGACTATCTGGTCCTGGATTTATTGACCTGGATCCTATTGACCTGGGTTTATTTCAGTCTGTACAGCAGTTTCTATGCAATTGATTATATGGTCGTACAGGGCTTTTATCTACATCTCTGCATAGGTTTATGTGTTTTCTGGATTTGGGGGAGCTTGGAAACTAGCTATGTTCTCCCTTAATAGGGAGTAATTTACCTAAGAGAAGTTCTTGAAGTTTCAGGTTAGGTGGGGGGACTAGTTTTACTTTTATTTTAAGGGAGACCGCTTTCCAAACACATGCTTCTGTAGCATTCCTCCCTGTGCCTCCATTGAAAATGGGCTCTGTCCCAGTCAGACTTTTCTGGTAAACAAATGTTAAATAAATAAATAAATAAATACATTTGTGATCTGGTCTCACCAGTGAGAACATCACACTAGGAGGGATGTAGCTCTCTCTCATATTTGTGAGTACCACATCTAGGATATTTGTACTCCCAGTGGAAGTGCAGACAAGCTGTTCCAGGGCATTTGAATTTACAAAGTCAAAAATCTTTGGGCCTGCATGTTAGTAGTCATGTATGCTTCCCAATTAATGGAGGGGTAGTTAAAATCACCCATGAGTATGGCACTGGGTTGGATGGTGAATGATTTTAGTAACTTCAGATATGATGCATAGGTTTCCTTTTTCATAGTGAGCAAGAAAATAGTAATAGATTTTTCCCATGGTTAGTTGGACATGAGTAGCTCAAGCATGTCATCTTGAAGTGTGCTTATCCTTTATGTAGATTGATACACCTCCGCCTTCTGCTCTCTTATGTTCAGTGGGTGGTTGAACTGTATGCAAGGTGTTATACCCATGTACTGCTGGAGTGCTTTCCATGGCACATGTTTCAGTAACCATGTTTCAGTAAGTGCACAGATGTCAGCACTCTCTGGGGTGAGGAGAGGTTCTAGGGAGTGCAGTTTCTTGCTCAAATTCCTAGAATTGAGCAGTAACATCTTTAGCTTGTCCTGAGTAGCTTTAGTTATGATGGAAGGTTTGTCTGTTTGGAAATACCTAAAAAACAAACTATAGGGGTGGACAATGTTTTGGCCAGTATCCAAAAGCTTAGAGGTGACAAGTGAAGACCATTCCTGGCAAAGTAGCATGGCTTGTCATCCACGTTCTCCCAGGCTGACCAGTATTGGACCCCTTTGGAATGACATGCAGCTGGAATGGGCTCACTGAAACTTGGCAATCAAAATAATCAATCATACTTTTTGTCAAAAAAGTGGGTATACTACAAGCACTCGAATCCCAAATGTTTGAAGACTATTCAATCAAAGTAAGGAAGCTGAACAATACATAGCTTGGGTGGGCTGCTGCTCAGTCTTGAACTCGAATATGATTTCAACCAAGTACCTGCCACAGCATAGCCTAACGCATTATTCAAGCCTGAGCGAGGAAAGTGTAGTAGGTGTAGTGGGGAGGGTGGGAAGGAGGTAGGATCACATAGTGGGGCAGCAGTCATAAAGAGAGTTTTAGATTTTGGGAGAAGGAGGGGGAATTTTAGGTTTACTTAATGGGAGGGGAGTCAAAAGGTTAGGAAGCAAGAAGGGAATCTTAGGGTTAGGCAGTGGGAAGGCAATTTTAGGGTTAGAGTCACGGTTCTGGTAAGGCTATAGAGTTTTATAGGATTTAGAATCTAGTATTGAGTGAGCTAATCAGTTAATATATATTGTATTTGTGGGGGTCAGAGGACTTGTCTTTTCAAGTAACTGGCAGTGAGCAGGTGACACTTACTGTAGATCTGAAAGAAGAAAAACAAAAGTGAACTTAAGACCTTAGAAAGGGACTGCTGGCAGTTTCCAGTTTATGCCTGAAACACTGAAAAAAGTTATAGTTGTGTGAGAAGAAACAATTTGTTTGCTAAATTATCATTTTTTTTTTGTTGTTTTGTTTTGTTGCATTTTAATTTTGGAATATGTTGGCTTCATTTTTTCCTACATCATGAGTCACCCAAGAAATTATTCTTGTAGGCTACACAAGGATATTTTATTGTCTAATCAACTATCCACAGTTAATACAGTTGTGGGACATTTTCTACAGGCTAATTCATTCTAGAGGAGGTATCTCTGACACTACTACATCAGTGGCAAGGAAATCCAAGAAGAAGTGTTAAATTAGTGTGAGAAGAGTTTTTACAGTGTGTCCAGTGTTGGAAAACTTGACAACAGATATGAAAAGGAACTGACACCCCAGCTTCCTTCTGTGTTTATCACTTAGCACTATTCAGAGAAATACTAATCAGAAAGTTAACTATGTGAAAAGAGGGGAACTTAAATATCTAATACAAAGCTGGAAACACTCCATCATGAATGGGACGTGGTCCTTATAGAAATGGGTGTCACTGAGTTTTGTCTCGAACAGAGATGTAGAAACTGAGTTACATTCAAATGTAGAACAGAATCAATTTGCAGCTGTCGTTTGTATCAGCAAATAGATTATTGCTTTTGTGAAATGAGTGCAGGGGAATCATCAAGAGTTAAATAAGGTTAAATGAGAGATGCTAGAAACTGTAGTTTCAAAAATATACATGAAGTAAATGGATTTTGTGCCAGTAAGGCTTTGGCAAAGTATATAGGTGACTCTGGGTAACAGAGTTTGTAAGCCATATCACAGAATTATAAACTGCATCTGTTGATACAGTAAATAAGAACACATTTTTAAGTATCATATTAATTATAACATAATTCACTATATACTTGCTTTCTTCATTTTATATGTTTTATTCAGTTTTTTATCGTGCAAAGCAATGGCAATTAGTTTCATTACTTGAGAAGCAAACTTGCCGTGAATTGAAAATTTAATTACAAACAGAAACAACTTATTTTGTGTAACAGATATTAACATTCCTAGCCACATCACCTAATGAGGTTTCTTATTTAAAACTGTTTAATCAGCCATGGGAGGGTATAGAGCACTGAAGCCAAAGCTGACAGGAATGTTTAATGTGTAAAGTCTAGCAGAGTCGGGTGATCTTTGCTCGGTAAGTGGCATTCATTATTCCCTGAAGTGGGACACTGGTGCTAGAAATCCAAAGCCATTTTATGAAGTATAATAGTGCCCTGTATCATCCACGGGAAATACTAAATTATTGTGGTGTAATTCTTTGTAGTAATCATCAATGTAATGTAGGAAATATGTGGTTATTGCTTTTTATTCTTGGCTTATACTTGAAGTTTAAGTTACCTTTTATACCTGTTTCATTGGTGCTGATCATTTCTTTGAAGGGTTACACACCTATAATGAAGTGTTGAAGCAATACTTTTTTAAGCTGAAAGTATAACACCCAGATTCAGATATATAGTATCAATAATAAATTCTTGTTGTTCCGACAGAGTGTAGCAAAGAAAATGAAAAACTTAGCACAATGTTATGAATATATGATAGCTGAATGATCACAGATATGTAGATACAGTTGGTATTTAATATACTTTCTCAAAAGGTTATTAATGTACAGATATCACCCAATAAAAAGACAAGTACACCATGTATTAAGCTGCCAAGATGCTTGCAGTGAAAAAAAAGCCACCATTGTCTACACTCATGAACTGGTGTATAACATAAAAAACAGTAAAATAAATAAATTAATTAAAGTCAAATAGCAAACTGTAGGAGCAGTTATAAGGACTTCTCAATTTGCTTCCTCCTTGGTAACAGCGGCCCAAAAAGCCACATTTCATGAAGTGAAAAAAAAAAGGTTATGCAATTATATATGTGTGTGTGAGTATGTATCTGTGTGTGTGTGTGTGTGTGTGTGTGTGTGTGTGTGTGTGTGTGTGTGTGTGTGTGTGTGTGTGTGTGTGTGTGTGTGTGTGTGTGCGTGTGTGTGTGTGTGTGTGTGTGTGTGTGTGTGTGTGTGTGTGTGCGTGTGTGCGTGCGTGTGCGTGTGTGTGTGTGTGTGTGTGTGTGTGTGTGTGTGTGTGTGTGTGTGAGAGAGAGAGAGAGACAGTGTCAAAGAGAGACTGAGACCGAGTACCTCTCAACTACTTCACTCAGTTGTTCAGGGCTAAAATACAGCAAGAGGTTTCCCATTAACACCTTCTACCTGAACAATTAGTATGAAACAATTATGACTTGTTTTATTAAATGACCATAATCTCAGTAATGTACCAAGGGACAGAGCAAGCCTATGAGATAAAATCAGGGAAATTCAAGGCCTGGGGAGGGGGTTGCAATGTGGTATACCGTTTGTGTGAATTTGTTGCCATTCATTTTATCACAATGTGACATCAGAGGTGCTTTCAATCATGGAAGTGATTGTAAATGCTGAACACATTTATGTGTATGTGCTGAAATTAAATAATTATATAACTTATATAGTGGATGCAAATTACTTCTTGGAATAGCAACTATATTGCTACAGCAAATTTGAATCATTAGGCAGAGGAACTGTTTTACATTAAAAATGGCAAAAATGTATCTATTAATCAAAAACCAAATATGAAACAATTTAAGCAGCAGCCCATTCTCTAAGCAGAATAATACCTTCCAGCGTGGCAGTTATAAGGGAAATAACGGCTCTTTCTGGTGTGTAGGGGCCATCCGTTGGTGGTGTTAGGTTTCACATCTCTCCAGTAATGCCCACTCTGTCAGGCGTTATTGCTTAGTTACCAAATTGTTAACATTGTCCAGTTGCTGGAATTGTAATTTATTGTTTTATTCTGTACTTCAAAACTTTCTGTTACCTGAAAAATTGGAAAGTAATCCAAAATTCCAGTGCAAACTGACACAAAGGTGACCCAGTTGAAAAAGAAACCTTTCTGCACTATAGGTTTGGTGACAAGCGACAAAGGGAATGATTCTTCACTGGCAGATCCAATGTATTTAGCAGCAGTAGAATCTCATGGCTTATGAATCAGAATAAAGAGAATGCCCACAAGTGTAGGAAAACTATGGCTGATAAAGCAATCTACAACAAAGATGCTTGGTTGGAAATGTGAAAGTAGGTGTAAGCACTGCAACAGTAGGAGTCAAATTAACTAAACAGTCAAGTGAGCACTGTTGCCATTACCGGTAAGGGCAACAGGAGTGTAGAGAGATTTCGAAGCACTCAACGGAAATAACAAAAGAAAGCCATTTACATGTGCTCAGAAAAGCACTGCCAGCAACTCTACAGTAGAGGATCCTTCAGGACTACGAAGATGTGGAAATCGATGGAGTGATATTTGAAAGTTTAATTTGAAATGCAGTGGTGAGAGGTGGCCCCATATTTCATCGCCAAAGAATAGTGATAAACATTTCAGAGCAGGGAAGGTAAAACTGGATGGAGTGATAAGTAAATAAAATAAAGGGAAAGTGTGTTGGAGAGGATGACACAAAGAAGTTTCAAGCTAAAGCAAAGAAAAGCCTCAAGCTATACTTTAAAACTCACTGGCTATGTCCTTGTTCAAAACCTGACTAGATCCTCCTCTATAGTCTGTAATCATGTTACATGGGCTAGTCAGCGTGTCAACACTGTTTGAAAAATTTATAATTATATTACCTGCTTGCTCAACTGGAGTTTGTAAACTGTGTGTAACTGGTAATCATTTTGTGATTTTTACTCTATGTTCTACCTTGGAGCTTTTCTCCACGGGCCACCACTGAAAATGGACATGTATCCAGTCGGACTATCCCGGTCAACAAATGTAAAATAAAAATAATAAATAAATAAGATCCAAATATCAGACAACTGTTCAGGCAGCAATAATGTAGCAGTTAATAATCACTAACAGACAGGCAGAAAGCAAAACATGAAATAGTGAAAATAATACAATTAAAAAATGAAATAGAAATGAGAAAGAAACACAACGGATGAGATTATACAGAACATACTACAATACAAAAAGTAAAAAGAGATTCAAGATTTAGGAAAAAGCATGGAAACTGGAGGGAAAGGAAACTGAAAAAGGTTTAATGTTTTAAAAAACGAAGAGTGAATTAGAAGGTGGGAGAACATTACAGAGGTATTGATAAATAGAGGTATGTAAAACATAAAAATGTGTTTAAAGGAAATCATTTTAACAGAGAACAGAAATTCATTAATGAATAACCTAAGCAGCTCTAGATCAAAGGAAACAAAATAATTCAAGTAGAATTGGTCAGAAGCATTGTATGAATGTTTTTTAGTTTTAGCAATCAAATCTGTTTCTTTGAGTTCAGGACTTGTTCAGAACTCGTTGTAAGCACTAAATAACCTACAAATTACTACAGCACTCAACTTTCTTCACTTGTCTAGAGGAACAGAGTTTTCAGTACTTAATAAATAAGCACATATCCAGCATGTCTAAGGGTCAGCTCCCGGTGTTTTCTCCTGACTACCTGATGAATCTCGGCATCTTGGGGCAATGCAGCAATTGCCTCATGTACACAGACAACCTTCTCCTCCTACCACCCAACACTACAACCTTTGAGAGATGCACTTATCTAGCCAAACTGGAAGCAAAGCTCTCTTCACCTAAGACTGGACTAGACAGTCAAGAGGAGAAGGTAAACACTTGCACCACACCACACTCATCACATAGTCCGTCAAAACCTACACCACCAAAACACACACATAGAAACACAAAACGCACACCTACATTCACAGAGGCTCTCAATAAAAATCTGCCCAAGTAACAGGGACCTCCAAAGCAGAAACGCAAGCAACCTCCACCCCCCACCACAACCCAAATGACACATTGCCCACAAACTCAGGGTGCCACTCAACCACAGCCCATAAGGCATAACAATATACCCAACACTCTAGTCATAGGTGACTCTATAGTCAGGTACACTGATGTTCCACTCACCAAGCTAAACAAGGAGAAAGTTACTGTCAGTTGCTTGTTGGGTGCCAGGATTCGCCACATAAAGCACGCACTCCACAACAAGTACAAATATGACTCTGTCATTGTCCATGTTGGTGTGAATGACCTGAGATGTACCTCCCTGGACTACATGAAAAGAGACATGGAGGAGCTGTCCGATCTTGTAGCCCAGGCAGGTATGACACTAGCCCTGATGAGTAGCATCCTGCATCACCCAGAATGATTCCACAATACAAGGACAAAATGATTGACTTCAACAATTGGCTAAGCTTCTAGTGTCATTCTAAGGGGATCCAGCATCTATCTGCCTGGGATGACATGATCGCCAGACCATGATGCTTTGCCAGAGATGGCCTGCACCTGTCGCCCTTGGGATTCCAGATACTGGCTAAGGATCTTGCCACCCCTATAGTCCTTTTTTAAGCAAGATTCAGATGACAAATTCACCACAGTAACAGATACAAGCAAGCAAAATCTGAGGGTAATGCTACTCAATGCTAGAAGTCTAAAACTCAAAATGCACTCATTCGAGGCACTCCTTAAAATGGAGAACATCAACATCTGTGCAGTGACAGAGACCTGGTTCAAGGCTCCAGAGAGCACTCCTGCATTACCATGCTATAATTCATACCACACCTTTCAGCCACCTAACCTGGACCGAAACACTAAAGACGGAGGCATGCCCATATTCATTAAGGATATACACACCTCCAGGCTAGTTGCTCAGCATAATGCAGCCGAGATTATCCAAGTGCAACTAACTCTGGGCAAGACCACAATCCAAATTGTAGCTTGCTACAGATCCCCCACCATGCCCCAGGATTTCCACTCCTCATTTCTTGATACACTGGAAAATATTAGGGTACAATCTAAAACCCTAATAATGGGTGATTTCAACTACCCCACCATTAACTGGGAAAACTACTCATGTACAAACTCTTGCTCAACGTTTTCTGGAATTCATAAATTCCAGTGCCTTGGATCAGCTTATCCACACCCCCACCAGGGACAGCAATATCCTAGACCTGGTCATTACCAGCATGGACATCCGGTGTTCCACGCCAGAGGTCAATTCCTCGTTGGTCAGATCCAACCACAAGCTAATCACCCTAGACATCCACATCCCATCCCCACCTTCCATTAGGGAAACCACCATAAAAAAATTCTTCAAATCCAACTTCACGCTTCTTAAGACAGAGGTGGCAAACTTCACGACACCCATGCAGATGGACAATAGAGGTATGACTGCTGAATTCTACACAAATGCACTTTATAAGCAATTACAGGATTGCATGGATCGTGAAATCCCTAACAGAACCAAGATGCTATCCTTCAAAAAAAGGAAGTCAATCTGTTGGTCGCCTGCTGTAAACAAACTACAACAGAAGAAAGAAACTGTTGCAAAAAAGAGTAAAATCCCATGATTGGAGGAACCCCCTGGTCAGCTTCAGTAAGAAGCTGAGATCCCTCATAAAATCCTCCAAAGCTAATTATGAAAACAAAATCGCCACTGATTCTAAAGACAGCCACAAAGAATTATAGAAAAACTCAGTAAACTAGGTATAAATCCCTATGTCACAAGATGGGTTGCCAACTGGCTCACTGACAGAACACACACTATGAAAGTAGCAGACTCCAAATCCGACTTCAGACCAGTGACAAGTGGAGTACCACAGGGTTCAGTCGTGGGTCCTCTCCTGTTTGGTATCTACTTTTCTGAAGTACAGGCTAACACAGAAGGTCTTTGGCTAATGAATTTCACAGATGACTGCAAACTAGGAGCCATAATTGAAACTCCTAATGATGTGGACATCCTACAAAAGGGCCTCACTGAGACAGATGCTTGGTGTCAAATCCATGGCCTCAAGCTCAATGCTCCATGAACTGCCACATAGGCGGTAGTCTACTTAAAACTGAAAGTGTGAGACCTTGGGACACAGGTGGACAGTAGTCTCTCCTTTGATAATCACATCACCACAGTAGTCAGGAAATCCTTCTACATGGCACACCTCATCACAAAAGGTTTCTCAACCAGGAAAAAAGAGGTCATTGTTCCCCTCTACTCGTCACTCATTAGACCCATTATAGAATACAGCACCCCATTGGGTATGTACCTCACAAGACATCTACAGCAACTGGAAAGTCTGCAAAAATACCTCACAAAGAGGACTACCAACCTCAAACAGATGCCCTACTCAGACCATCTCAAAAAACTCCAGCTTTACTCCGTCGCATATCGCTTACTCAGAGGCAATCTCTGCCTAACATACAAAGCTATGTCAAACCCAGAGCTGTTGGACATGCTCCATTTTAAGAAATCCCAATCCATCTGAGCTACATGCTCTAGGACCCAAACCTTGTCACCACAATAAACAGAACATGCTGGAGGGATAGATTCCTGTCCCAGAGATTTCCCATACTCTGGAACAAACTACCTATCTATATCAAACAAAGCTCCTCATTAGCAATCTTCAAGAAAAATCTTGATGATTGGATGGGAGATAGGAAATTCACCCCAGGGATCACTTCTGTGGCTCTGCTTGACAGGGGTGCAAGAAAATAATTTTCTTGGGTGGCGAAAGCCAGGGTACCTTTTTGGCTAGGCCTATATAGGCCCTAGGGCCAATAGCCTAGTACCTACCTATGAACCTATGCAAAAAAATGATAAAAGTTACAATGTAAGGCCTGAAAAGTAAGGAAAAAAATCATACATTGTCCCAACATGTTATTCATTAAAAAGTCAGATTTTTTTTCTTTCATAACCTTTCAATATTAGGAAATATAATTGCAACTTTAAATTTAGTAGACATATAAAAAATACCAGCCAATATACACAATAAATATTGTTGAATTTAGTAAATCTAGGCATTTATATAAAAATAATGAATTATTATTTTGGCTTTATTGATGGAAGGTTGCTTTCCTTAATGAAAAATTCCTGATAAAATAAGTAATAAAGAAATTAACATGGTGCACTTGGGCATTCAGAGGCAGTGTAGCAACTGCCTCATGTACACAGACAACCCTCTCCTCTTACCTCCCAGCACTCAGACTTGTGAGAGATGCACTTATATCACCAAATTGGAAGCTATGCACTCTCCAGCCAAGACCAGACTAGCTGGTCAAGAGGAGAAGGTCAACACCTGCACCACACCACATGGAACACATAGCCCTCCAGAACACCCACTATCACAGCTCTCACATAAAAACACAAACCACACACTCACATTCATGAAGGCACTCAATAGAAATTTACCCAAACAGCAGAGACCTCCAAGACAGAAATGCCCTCGACCACCACAACACAGCACAAACCAAAGGACACATAGCTCACCTCCACAGTGTGCTCCTCAACCTAAGCCCCTAAGGCTAAACACCTTGCCCAATACATTAATCATAGGTGACTCAATAGTGAGGCACACAGATATCCCAATAACTATGTTGAATAAGGAGAAGGTAACAGTCAGCTGTCTATCAGGTTCCAGAATCCGACACATAACACACGCACTCAGGTCACTCCACAACAAGTACAAGTATGACACTGTCATTGTCCATGTGGGCGTGAATGATATGAGATGCACCTCCTTGGACTACATGAAAAGAGACATGGTGGAGCTCTTGGATTATGTGGCCCAGGCAGGTATGACACTAGCCGTGAGCAGTATTCTACCCTCACCCTAGAATGATACCACAGTACAAACATAAAATGATTGACTTCAACAATTGGCTAAGTTTCTGGTGTCATTCTAAGGGGATCCAGTATCTGTCTGCTTGGGATGACATGATTGACAGACCATGATGCTTTGCCAGAGATGGCCTGCATCTGTCACCCCTGGGCTTTTGGGTACTGGCTAAGGCTCTTGCCAACCCTATAGTGCCTTTTTTAGATGGTGTCCCAAAGACCAAATTACCACCATAACAGCTGTAAATAAATGCAATCTGAGGGCCATAATGCGCAACACTAGAAGTCTAAATCTCAAGATGCACTCGCTAGAAGCAGTCCTCAAAATGGAGAATATCGATATTTGTGCTGTAAAGGAGATTTGGTTTAAAATGGCAGAAAGCACCCCTGCACCACCAGGCTATAACTCATTCCACACCTTTCGGCCCCAAAACATGGACCGAAGCTCCAAAGGCAGTAGTGTCTCCATATTCATAAAGTATATGCAACCTCCAGACTAGTAGCCCAGCATAATGTATCTGAGATAGTTCAGGTACAACTAACATTGGGTAAGACTGCAATCCAGGTCATAGCCTGCTATAGTTCCCCAACCATGTCCCTAGACTCTCACTCCATGTTCCTAAGCATCCTGGAATCTATCAAGGTCCAACCCAACACTTTCATACTAGGAGACTTCAACTACCCTTCCATCAACTGGGAAAACTATTCAAGCACCAATGCGCTGGCCCAGTGCTTCCTGGAATTTATCAATTCCAATGCCCTGGTCCTGCTCATTCTTACCCCACTAGCGAAAGCAACATCCTTGACCTGGTTATTACTAACATGGGCAACTGTTGCTCTACACCAATAGTCAATTCCTCCCTGGTTAGATTCGACCACAAACTAATCACCATGGAAATCCACATCTCACCCCCCACCTCACCCCCCCCCCCCCCGCAAAGGGATCCACAATGAAAAACTTCTCCAAAGCTGACTTTGGACTCCTAAAAACAGAGGTGGCTAACTTCACGGCACCCATGCCAATGGAAAATAAATGCATGACTGCCGAATAATACACCAATGCACTCTATGAACACATACATAAATGCATGGAACTAGCCATACCCAACAGAACCAAGACTCCAAAAAAAGGAAGCCAGTCTGGTGCTCCTCTGCCATTAATAAACTCTACAACTGAAGGAAGAAACTGTTTCAGAAAAAGGTGAAGTCCCAAGCCTGGAAAAATTCCCTTATTAGCCTCAACAATAAGTTGAGATCCCTCATCAAAACCTCCAAAGCCAGCTATGAAGGTAGAATTGTGGCAGAAACTAAAAACAACCACAAAGCCTTCTTTAGTTACATCAAGAATCTCCATGGCAATACTCAGATTTGCTCTGAATTACTGCACAAAGGTACCTCTTATACTGAGCCAACAGATATTGCCAACATACTGGCTGACAGATTCAGTGCCAACTTTACCCCTATCTCCCCCCCAAAGGACCAATCTCAATACTGGAAAAATGCTAGACACCCTGCATTACTGCAGCACAGATTAAAGCTGCATTGTCTAAGGCCAAGAATACAGCTTCCATGGGACCTGACAATATCCGCGGCTGTGTTCTACATGAATTACAAAGTGAACTGGCACCACTTCTGTGTGCTCTTTTCACTCACAGCCTCTCCTCAGGCTTTGTCCCTACTGAATGGTGCACTGCTACAGTCATCCCTCTCCATAAAGGATGAGCAACTACAGACCCTGGAAATTATCACCCCATTAGCCTGATGAGTCTGATATGTAAGGCTATGGAGCACATCATCATATACCTAATTAACAAGGATATAGGGAATCTTCAAACTCTAGATTCCACGCAATTTGGCTTTGTGAAAGGTAGATCATGCCTGCTCAACCTGGTTGACTTCTTTGAGTCAGTCACCAAAGCAGTGGATGAAGGTAAGGTAGTTCATATATCCTACCTCGGTCTGGCCAAGGCCTTTGATACCATTCATCATGCAGGAATTATTGATAAACTCTCCAAAATAGGCATCAACACCTATATCTTTAGGTGGGTTGCAAACTGGATCACAGATAGAACACACAGTGTGAAAGTAGTGGTCTCCAAGTCAGACTGCTGACCAGTCACAAGTGGAGTCCCACAGGGATTGGTCCTGGGTCCTCTCCTGTTTGGCATCTACTTCTCAGAAGTCCAGACCAACACAGAGGGACACTGGCTGACCAAATTCACAGATGACTACAAACTGGGAGCCATTATTAACTCCCCAAGTGATGCAGACATCCTACAGAAAGGCCTCATTGAGACCAATGATTGGTGTTGAAACCATGGCCTTAAGCTTAATGCCAAAAAATGCATTATCATCCCCTTTGAGAAAAACTCAGTTCCCACTAATTACCACATCAATGAGAGCCCACTGAATACTGAAGACATTATAAGAGATGTGGGGCACAGGTCGACAGCAACCTCTCCTTTAACCACCACATTACCACTGTGGTCAGAAAGTCCTTCTATGTGGCACATCTTATTACAAAAGGTTTTGCATCCAGGAAGAAAGAGGTCATCTTCCCTCATTTGACCAGTCATAGAGTATAATGCTCCATTTGGATGTACCTCATTAGACACCTGCAACAGCTGGATCGGCCACAAAAGTACCTCACAAAGAGGATCCTAGGCCTTAAACACATGTCCTACATGGACAGACTCAAAAAAACTCTAGCTATTCTCTGTCTCATATCATCTACTAAGTGGTGATCTCTGCTTGACTTACAAAGCCATGTCTGACCCAGCTCTCTTAGAAATGTTACATCTAAATAAATCCCAATCCCTCCGCAACATGCACTCCAGAGACTTCAACCTCATTACCACAATCAACATAACATGCTGGAGGATAGGTTCGTAACCCAGAGACTGCCCATGTTCCGGAATTGTCTTCCCAAACATGTCGAGCAGAGCGCCTCATTATCTCGCTTCAAGAGAAATTTTGATGAGTGGATGGGAAACAGAAAGTTCACCCCTGGGATCACTCCAGTGGCTCTACTTGATAGATGCACTGGGAGCAAATGACAGGTGGCACAATGCCAGGGCACTTCTATGGGCTATTCTTCTAAAGGCTCCAGAGCCATTAGCCTAGTACACACCTATGAACCTTTGAACCTATAAGTAGATCAGATATGAAGAAGTTAAGAAGAGTTTGATGCAGCTTTACAGAAACAACAAAAACAGCTATGTTTTGTAAACATATTAAATTGGGTGGTATTCAGAAACAAAAAGCAAGGTGCATCATGAGAAATAGTTCAGTGAGCAATGACACAGAGGAAGGGAGATGTTTCAGAGACACAGCAGAGCTGTGCTAAAGAAGAGCCATATCTCTAGATCTCTCAAAGGCCTTTGACATGGTATCTCATGAGCTACTACTCTCTACTCTCCCCAACCTCTCCTTCTCACAATCAGCCTGCAACTGGTTCCACAGCTATCTACACGGACACCAGCAATCAGTAATCTGGGATGAAAACCTATCACCTCACCTCCCAGTTACACTTGGAGTTCCCCAAGGGTCTATCCTTGGCCCTCTGCTATTCTCACTTTTCACTAACAACCTACATACTGCCACCACACAAGCATCTCTTATACAGTACGCAGATGACTCTACTCTCATCTGCTCTGCCCCCACTCTACCACAACTACAACAAATCACACAGGAATCATCCTCTTCTGTAGAAAGCTGGCTATCCAATGCTCAGCTCCTACTCAACCCAAGTAAGACAAAACATCTCCTGCTCCAACCTTCCAAAGCCACCCAAAACACCCCCCACTTCAACATTCTTGCCAAAGACAATGCGTCATTTCTCCATCAGAACACACAAAATTACTCGGTGTGGAAATCGACAACAAACTTAGATTTGTCACCCACATATCTCTCACAATAAAAAAGTTCACAAGAAACTTGGTGCATTATATTGAAGCCTCCAATTCCTAACCAAGGCAGCTAGAATCTCCATAGCCCATTCCCAGCTAATCTCCACCCTACTCTATGCATCCCCCATACTTACCAACCTTAGACAGACAGACCTACACAAGCTGGATGCTTTTTACAACAAAATTGCTAAATTTGCCACTGGAACCTCCTACCGCAGCCATCATTGTATGTCCCTTAAAGTACTAAACTGGCTAGAACTCCCACAACTCCTTCACTTTAATCAACTCACCCTCGCTCATAAACTTATTAACCATCCCCTTAACATCCCTTCCCTTCAAACCCTTCTCCAACCCTATCACCCCACTAGGCCCCCTAAGATCAAGCAACAAAAATCAGCTCTGTTATCAAACCCCAAAACTCAGCAGGAGGAGCCATATTTTCATGTACCATATCTAAACTTTGGAACAATCTTCCACTCTCTATAACTACTCTACCTTCAAGACTGAACTCAAATTCCACTTAAATTTGCACTGGCTTTGTCCTTGTTCTAATCCAGACTAGCACCCCCACCTTTATCTTTCCGCCCCCACCTAGACTCTTAACCCAACTATACTACTGCCACTACTAACCACAGTCAGAAATAGCTAGTTGTCTTTACATACTTTAAGATCTTGTCTGACAACTTTGTTACTAATATTATAAATGACAAGAAACTATCTTGACTTGCAACATTTACTGTATATACTGTTGATAATCAGTATCTTGTTATTGAATTAAAGCCAACAACCTATAATGTTGTTACTATTGCTGCAACTTTGTATCTCTATTTACCATGTACATGATGTGGAGCTTTTCTCCCCAGGCATCTGCTGAAAAAGGACCTGCGTCCAGTTAGAATTTCCCAGTAAACAAATGTAAATAAATAAATAAAGTAATTTGATATGCATCTCATGCAAATGACTGCAGAATGACATGCAGATGAGCACCAATACACTAATGAGAGTTACTTTGTATACAAATGACAAACTCCAACATAGTGATGTAATTCAAAAATGTATAACATTAGAACAAGGAGTTATGGTGCTCAGCTATTCTGAGCACCATCATCTTTCTGTGTACAGAGGTATTGTTCATACAAAGATGCTTGGGCTAGAATCTGTTGTAGGTGGCAACATATTCTATTGGCTACTTTTGGAAACTATGTTCACAATGCTGAAGGTCACTGCCTTTTGTGTCACAGTGGAGTCTAAGTGGCTAAGTTACCATCACATTCATGCCCAGGACACTATCTACTGCTATGGACACCATTGCAGAGTTTAAAAAAGATATGTGACAGTCTCACATGGAATCAAAGGAGGGTGTGGACTGTCTATCCCAGTGTACCTGAGTTGTATAGCATTAACTATTGTTGTTACAGGGCATCTGACAGGACACTCTGGGAGTTTCAGGCATCAGTCTTCCAAATCCAACATCATTTCCTTGATTTGATGTTGCAACACGTGGAGGAGTATATTTGGTTTCCATGGACAACAGAAGATATAAACATCACTAAGAAGGCATTGAACAACATAGCCCATGTCCCTGAAGTCCTGGGGGCTATTGCATGTATCCACATTGCAATTAAGGCCCTTCTTACGCCATGTGACATACAGAACCATAAAGGCTTCTATTCCATCAAATGTCAGGTGTATTTGCAGTGCAGATTTATTTTTTAATTTATTTATGTGTTACTTTAGTAAATGGGTTGATCAGAAGATCCATTTCAGCCTCAAACAAGACCAAATTAATGGCAAATTCACTTCACAGAATCACAGAGTTAGGGACAAAAATGAATTACATAGCCAACGAAGGATAAAGTGAAACTTTGAAAGCAAAATTGCTTATACATAATAGGACATTTAGTACAGTATATCAATCACAGAATACTTGCAGGTGGCAACATCCATGCACACTACATAGTAACAGTAACAGCTCATATGTAGACCTTGGTGCAGTGACTTTTTTTTTCTCACACTTTTTTGACCAGGTTTCTCTTACTAGACCAAAGACCTCTTTTCAGGGGAGACTCGAGGTGGTATTCATACTGATTAGGGGAAATTTGGCCAGGGCATCAGGGAACTTCCCCAACTATTTTTGGAGAGTGAAGAGATGCTGTTTTGCTGCTACACTTACAGTTTCCATTCCCAGCATGAAGGCAGCTCAGAAAAATTGGAGGGAAGACGGAGCCAGTGAGTGTTTGTGAGTGCCAGTGGCAGAAGGAGATGAGTTTGCAAAAGGAAATGGAGTTGGAAAATGTTAGTTTGTGAAGCAGAATAAAAGGTGAAGGATGGGTTGAATTACTGAGGAAGGAGGTAGAATGATGGTAAATGAGCCTTTGCAAGATTCAGAGTACTTGTTCCAAAAGGATCCACGTCGGAGTGTTTAGTTAGAACCATCCAATCAGGAGGGTTGCAGGATGATTATTTAAAAGAAATTGTAATGCAGACCAAACCGGAGAGTGAAGCAAAGGCATCATGGGGGGATATTATGTACAGAATTCAGAAAGAAGACATGACAGAAGTTGTAGAAGGAAGTCGTATGCATCAATGGTGAAATAAGGAATAAAATAAGGAAAAGGATGAAGATAAGTCCCAAAGAAGAAGTTTGTTGCATGACTTAGTGGTAGAAAAGAAAAAGAACTAGAAAGATACAAGGTATGAGACACAGTTATTGCACCCTTGTGGGCATTACCTAATGAGGTAAGAGCTTTCATTCATATTTATAGAGAGACTTACCGTGATATATTTAAGACTGGAAAATACCTGGAATGTTTTTAGAAAGATTTGAAGAAAAAGAATGTAGTCCATGGAACTGTTATGTAGAAACAAAACAGAGGATTGCTATACAATTTCAAACTGAAGTAGATAAGGAAGAAATAAAAGACTATTCAAGAACTGTTTGTAAAGAAGTGTTTGACATTATAAAAGTATATGATGAAAGAGGGTTGTGGACTGTGGGATGGGATTGTGAGATAATTTTGAAGATGGAAAATGATAGTATTGTGCATATCCTGAGTTTAATAAATGTAGAGGGAAATAGAGGATATGTAAGATATAAGGGACAGCCAAAAACATGTTTTTTGTGGAAAAAAAAATATCATTTAATAAGCAATTGTGATAACATTTTTTTTTGTTTCTGGAGAAGGTGGACATGAAGCAAAGAAATGTGATTTGAAGTGTAAAAAATGTGAGAAAATGGGACATGATTCAATTAATTGTGATGAACCTTTGTATGTTGAACAAAAAGATCAAAAGCAAGAACATGTGCATGATAGAAAAATATTGTAGACATGAGTATGAAACATAGAATATTGTGCAAAAAGAAGACAAAAACATGATATAAATAAAATAAAAAATGAATGGAGAAGGGTGAGAGAGTGCAAGAGAACATTTAAAAGTGGGATTATGAAAGAAAATAAAAAAGATAACGGTTAGCATGGGAAATGATACATTTAGAAACATCTGAATTTTTTATCAATAAACATTAATATAAACATGTTAAGTGAAGGCTAGGTGTTGTAGAATGGTGTACACTACTCAATATGCATGTAATTATTTTAAAGGATGCAATATTTTTTGATGGAAGAAGAAAGGAAAGCAGATGGAAAATTTAATGCATGGGAGCATTGTATGCAACATGAGGAAAGATGCATGTTCAGGAACTGCTGTGCTATGTAGCAAAATGGTTAAGACTTTAGATTATATTGGGTAGAATAACAGTGAAAGATAATAAGATATAAAACAGATGTGTATAGAATCATTGCAATATATTCATATGTCACAAAAAAGGAAGAGAAGAAATGTTTAAAAAAATCCTAAACTATGTAGGAGTGAATATGGACATAATATTAGTAGGATGTTTTAATTGTGATTTAAGGAAAACATAAAAAGAAGGGAAGATGTGAAAACAGTGTATGAAATAATGAAACAGTGGAAAACTATTTATATGGGATAATATATTGGACTTAGAAATGAGATAAAAACATAGATTGATTATTTTACAATATCTGATACTTTAAAATTATAGAAGAAGGAACAAAGGAAACACATTTGTCAAATCATTTGGCTATATGGGTAGGAGTAAAAGAAAAAGAAGAATATGAAAGGATAGATAAAGGTATTAAAAGATTAAATTAAAAAGATTTAGATGAAGAAGAGAGAAATGAAATGAGCAGATTATGGGAAGATCGTGTAGAAATGAGAATATTTTATGAAAATTGGACTAAATGGTTAAGTTCTAATGGGAAATATAAAAAGTGCATTTTAGTGTGTCAGATGATAGAAAGAAAGAAAAGAAGAAATATAGGTTGTTAAGTCAGACAGCATTTGCTGACATGTTAAGAAATAATAACATTTTTTATGGACGGGAGAAGGAAATGTATGAGATGAATCAATAAAAGATGAAGAAAATGTTATACAGACAAATACAATTTTTACAAGGAACAAAGGAAGAAGTGGCTCAATATTTGAGTAAAATGGTGAGAGAAAATGAGAGAATAATAAGAGAGTTAGAAAATAATGAAGGAGAAAAAGTAAATATGCAAGAAAAAATATTTGAAGCAATAGAACAATACATAAGAAATACATTCAAGAAGATAGAGACTAAAGAGAGGCAAATATTTGAGATAAGAAAATTAAGCAAAGAAGAAAATGAGATTATGAAAAAATATAAATATAGGAGAATTTGATGAAATATTAAAAAATATAGAAATGGGGAAATCCTCAGGAATAGATGGAACTGAATAGCAAATGTATTATAATATGAAAGAATGGCAAAATATATATTTTGTAGAATTACTGAATGAATGGTTAGAAAAGGGATAAATAAGGAAAGATGCATGGGGTCATGAAATTCATGTGAAAGAAGGGGGGAAAGAATATACTGGGAATTGGAGATCGACAATATAGATTATAAATTATTTATGAGAATAAAGGGGAAAAGACAAGGGAAGGGTGTGGATAGGTTGGTAGAGCCTATGATTTTTGAAAACAAGGGAAAGGAAGCCAGGATTTACCATGAATATTAAGAGAGGTAATAGATGATATTATAAAAAGAAGTGGAAACCAAAATAGTTGGAGATGTGAACAAAGCATTTGATAAAATACAATATGTGGAATTGTGGAGTATAATAAAATATTATAAGTAAAAAAAAGTAATAAAAGTTATAAGATCAGTATATGAGAATAACATTATAAAAATAATTTTAAATGGATGGTTAAGTGAAGAAATAAAAATACTGGAATAAGACAAGGTTGATGTAGTATCTTATTTGCATTAATTATGAATGTGATTCCAATAGCAATAAACAGAGAGTTGGAAGTGGCAAGGTATAGAATAATAGAGGGAATATATGTTCTAGTTATTCTTACATATGCAAATGATATAGTGTTAATCACTGAAAATATGGAACAAGGAATTAGGAAATTAAATAAGTATTTGAGCATGATTGATCTAAGCATTAATAAGGATAAATGTAAAGTTAGGTGAATTAGAGACTGTTAATTTTAATAGTGAAGAAGTAGATATTCTAGGAATAACATTTGGGCTTAATATAAGGAAGGAAATGCAATGGGAAAGACTGATGCAAAAACTGAAAGAAATATGCATGTTTTGGAGATCATATAGATTATCATATAAAACGTGTATTTTATAAATGCTATTTTGATAGGTAAGACTGCCTGTTTAGCTAGTGTATACATGATTCCACTTAAGTATGAAAAATAATTGCTATCAATTATATTTTCATTTATATGGGGGGGGGGGTCAAGATTAATTCCTGTGAGGAGAGGAGTTCTGTATGTGAAGCAAGAAGAAGGAGGATTAGGGTTAATAAATCGGATAGTTCATACAGCTTCACTGAATCTGTATAAATCATTAAGGAGAATAAAAGAAGAAAATAAAAGTATAATAAGTGATAGGTTGGCATAATGGTTAAGGTGTTTCTTTTACAAACACAAGGTGCAGGATTTGATTCTCACAAAGGGTAATTGGCTACGCTTAAAATGGCCCACAAGGGCAGTTAGCCTAGTACTAATCTATGAACCTATAATTATGAATTGTATGAAACTATATTGAAAAATAAGTATAAAGATGTACGGAAAAGTCTAAGATGTGGAAAACGATGGAAGAACAATGTTAATTGTAAGATTAAAGAATATCAAAACAAGATATTGTTATGGAAATTAAAAATAAAAAATGTACAGAAGAATAGAAAAGGTTGGTATGAAAATGGAATGATGGAAAGTTATAACATTTATCCCTGGAAAAACATGGATAACAAGAAAAGAAAGGTAATTAGAATAAGGTTTAAGTGGAAAAAATATATGAATGTAAAGACTTTATGTGGAGGCTAATGATAAGTAAGTTGCCTATTAAAGCAAACAAGCCATATAAAAGGATTCAAAACAGAATATGTAATTATTGTGAAGCACTTGAGATGACGGAATATGATTAAGATTTAAACATGAATTTGATAGATTATGGATATTCTGGTAATAACCCAAAGGAAGTGAAAGAAATTTATAAAATGTTATTTTATGTTTTGTGGGTCATATGGAATGAATGATTAAATGAGATAAAGTATAATGGAAAATGGGTATTGGCAGAAATTTTGAAAAATATATGCTTTTGGCTGTGGAAAAAAGAGTGGGGATCGAGTAACTGAAATATATGTCAGGTCTATATTAAATCAGCAAACGCTTAAAAAAGCGAACGCTAATTTATCGACACCATGTAAGTGAAAGCTTACAATCCCTAACACTTAGAACAGCAAATTTTTTCCCAGGGAAAAAAATCGCTGTTACAAAAAAGAAAAAAAAAACTTTAAAATATTACATAAAGTGGGGGGCTTTACCCCCCCCACACCCCCTACTTAAATATACCAACTCCAAGATCGCACTACAGTGACAAAAATGGCAGAATAACAAAGGCAACCAAGCGATTTCTTTCCCAGGGAAAGAATTTGCTTATATGCCGTTTCGGTATCGTGCTTTCAAGTTCGATCAAGACACATCAAAAGAATGCATCTCCAATCATATAATAGAGAACCATAATGTCATATGATGAAATATCAGATATAAGCAATTATAAATAATGCATATAATGTATGTAATGTATATAATAATAAATAGTGCATATAATCTGTTATAAATAATAAAAAACCCTACTCTTTTCTATAAGTGCCATGGGATTTTTTTATGTCCATCTGAATTACCACTAACTCATGCTGATGGGGCTCAGTTTAACATCTCATCTGATGGACTTCATCTATTGAAACTGATTCAGTCCTACCAGTGACTTCTGGAATGATCCCTGATCCTAGATGAATTCCAGTAATAGAAAAATAACATTCCATAAATTTACAAATGTCATAATATTTCAGACAGATGTTTAACCTTTTATCTGTACTATGAAGAGTAAAAGGTGTGATTTCACATACTCTGTTTCTGTATGAGAGATGCATAAATGTGACACCCTCAAGTCATGCTAGCTGATCTTGTTTTTGTTGTCAGACTACGGATACGCTATTTGTACAGATTATGTACTTCTGGTTATTTATCCAGATGTAACAAGCCCCATGCAAACATATTAGTTCTTTGACTATCTTCTTCATCTGGCTGGGACAACAAGAGCTGCTGCTCTGCTCACAAGAAGCACCAGTGACTTTGTTTAGCACCCAGTCTGCAGCAGAGCAGTTTCACAAAGTTTGCACTTCTTTGCACAAGCATATATATTCTGGTAATTATACAATGACTGGTCATTAGCATTCAAAAACGAGCACGCTAATTGGCCAGCCCAACCAGCATGCCCATTGTAAATCTGAGAATAAACCAATGGAAAAATGTCCGGTCGCCTGGACTTTTTCCTGTTAGTATATCTCGTATTTTTTTTTTTTTTTAATACCAAATACAACTGAAGACATTTTACATTCAGGAGATGGCACAGACAGAAAAATAAAAGCATAATCAGATACGTTCTACAAAACTTAAAAAACTTACCTGATTATCCTTTTATTTTTGTCTGTCCCGACACTCCCTAACATAAAAAGTCTCCAGGGTTCTTTTTTTATTTATTTATTATAACAAAGAAGAAGAAGAAGCAATGGAGATCTTCCTTTCTCCGTTGCTACCTCTTCACAGCGATGATGTACTGCATAAGAGTGGGAGTTCAAGTCCCATACCCATGTGCAGTACATCAAAAAAAGCTCCAGGTTACCACATAAATGTAGAAGGGCAGCACGGAGGATTATACAAAGACATTCCACCAGATTCTGGAAGGCCTGCATGCCGTGCAGGACTAGTGCAGAAGCTTCAGAAGGCAATATGTCTGCTGTGTTATCCAGGAATAACCTGTAGAGGGCGTACACAAAATCTCCTGCACTAGTCCTGCATGGATTTAGCCCCTGTATGCAAATTACCCCATTTGCAAGAGAAATCCATACAAATTAGGTAAATTTGCGATCCAGGAAGCTGGAAACCGGCTGTGCAGGACTAGTGTATTCTGTAGAAATGTACTCCTCCCGTAACGGAGTACATTTCTGCAAATTACAAAACAGAGCCATGACAGCTCCAAATAAAGGGTGGATATCATGTATAAAGCATGCCAATGGCCAACTATAAGGCCACTGATATGGGAAACACTTGCAAAACAAAATCAACTTTTATTATGTTTTAGCCGATCTCCGCTGTTTAAGCATAGGGCAGTGGCATGCAAATGGGATCGGGGAGAAAATAAGAAAAAAAAACTAAAATAAGCATTATAACCAAAATCACTATTTTGCCATTATACTCAATGGCAGGCAGAAGACAACATGGCCAGGGAATAGTGTTTGCTAAGGGGGGAGGTTCAGTGTGGGACATGTAACTATGCATTAGCAGACAATCCTATGCAAATGAGGGGAATGATAGTGAATCCCAGATTTCCCCTGCATGCTAGTCAGCACCCAACAGTGTAAGAGCAGGAATAGCTTGGTGCAAGCCTAGGAATTAGTTGACATCATAGGGGTGTGTGTCAGGCATACTGTAAGCGGATTGGAGCCCTGTGGCTTGGGTTTGCACTTAGCTTAGCAGAGCTAAGCAAGGGGGTGTGTCTGAGGCTGCCTAGCACTCTTTACATTGCCTAAGTGGGTGTGTGCACCATGCACTGGGTTTTAAAGGAAAAAAAAAGTAAACCAGGAAATACACACACACATTTGAGCACTGTGTTTGCACGGCGCACCTCCTGGCTTAAACAGGAAGGCAATGGGAAGGGAAAAAAGCAGTAGGAATGTAATCTAGGAGAACTAGCATAGCTGCAGGTGAAATGTATCAGAATCAGCCAATTACACAGGCAGCAGACCAGCTCAGCCAAGAACACTACTATAAACTATGCAAACACCTTTCCCTCTGTTTTTTCCCACATACTCTACACCACCAGTGTATATAAGCAGGGAAGTTTTAACAAACAAAACAACAAAATGATAGGGGCTGCAATAGCTAGCATACAACAACATGTGGAAGAGGCTCAGTGTGGTGAGGATGTGAATGCTGTCAACCAACCCACAGTGAGGAGACAGAAAAGAGTGTACAGACCCAGGGTAACCTACCAGGGGCTACATGAGTTGGAGATAGTGGAGTGCTATAGGGTGGACAGGACCTCTTACAGCAAATTATTGAGCTGTGCCGCCCACACCTGAAACACAGAACTAACAGAGGGGAACCCATCCCAGTGGATACCAAAGTATGTGTATGCCTAAGAATACTAGCTACAGGCACCTTCCAAAGGCCAACAAGGGATATGATGGGGATCTCACATGCATCAACATCCAGGTACTCCACCAGTTCCAGGATGCCATGTCAGCATATGCCAGTGAGCACGTATATTTCCCCAACAACCGTGAGGCATTGGCCAGCAATATGTAACTGTTCCACCAAATAGCAGGATACCTTGAGGTAGTGTGTCCTATAGACTGCACACATATGCATCAAAGCACCACCCGGTGCTTCCCCTCCATCAACTGCCAGGTTGTGTGCGATGCCCAGGGCATAATAATGAATGTGTCTGCTGGCTGCCCTGGAAGCTATCACGATTCCCACATCTTGCATCTGATGCAGCTGTACTAGAGATTTGCCAATGGGGACATCCCTTACGGTCACCTAGTGGGAGATGCTGGTTATGCACTGGAGCCGTGGCCGATGACACCCATCAGAAATGCACACACACCCGAACAAGAACTCCATAATGAGGCACACGCACAGACCAGAATTATAACAGTGCATGTGTTTGGGATGCTCAAGTCATGGTTCTGGTGCTTGGAAATATCCGGTGGAGCCTTGCAGTACTCACCAGCTGCATGTACCCAAATTGTGATCGTATGTGCCATGCTACACAATATGATCCTGCGGAAACAGCTGCAGCAGGAACAGCATGGGGTGGGGCCACACAGCCCCCCACCATTTCCAAGGCCTGCACAGACACAGAGTGACTCAGAAGAGGAACAGCCTGAGCCTGCCCCAGTAGGCAGAAGGAGGAGTGCCCTGTAAGCCTTGGCCTTGGCAAAGAGGCAATGCATAGCACATACACTGACACAAGAGGGATCCAGGGAATGACACCTCTCTCTGCCTCGCACATGCAGTAAAAGGGATGCCAAACATGACACTACCTGTGCTCAACCATGTGTAGGGAGTTTACTATGTGCATATGACATAGGTAGCCCTGCAGCACCACCCTCAATACTGGGACACCCACAAGGTAAGTCACTCTCCTTACCAATTGCTGAATGGAGTAGTATGTGTTGTTACCTGTATCTACGGTATGGCTGAGAGCATGCAAGGGAACTGGGTGGCTGAATGGGATGCCAGCAGACAGCAGACACCTATAGTGGCACCATGAAATCTGTAACAAATAGTGGTGTCACCATAGTAGCCAGTACTACACAGGGTGACAAAACCCACTGCAGGAAATGTGCTGGTCCTCATGTGTGTCCATATGACTCACACATGCCAGTCAGGGAGGTTCACATACCCAACAACAGGCTCAGCCATCAGAACAGGTATAGACAAACACAAACAAAGGCTGTGCTATGGCCTCTGAATGATGCCTATGGGTAACCCCCCCCCAGGCCTACACAGACAGACTACAGCAGGTCAGGCAGTGGGATATCAGTTCTGAAAGGTAGGAAGTCAGAAACTAATATGTATGTCAATCAAAGCTAAGACCTGTAGTACACTGGTATGCTTGTAGTCAGCATGATAGGTTAGAATACAGAATGAAATGGAGTACCTGACATACCAGTACAGTCATAGCAAATGTGTACAAGTGTCAGGTGTGCCCCCCATCGTATGTACAAATGTAGAAACAGTCAGGTGTGCCCCCCCAATCCTGTGTAGAAATGTAGTAACAATCAGGTGTCCCCCACCAATCCTGTGCAGAAATGTAGAAACAGTCAGGTGTGCCCTCCAATCCTGTGAAAAAATGTAGAAATAGTCAGGTGTGCCCCCCCCCAATCCTGTGTAGAAATGTAGTAACAGTCAGGTGTGTCCCTCACTCCTATGTAGACATGTAGAAACAGTCAGGTGTGCCCCTTCCCCCAATCCAGCGTAGAAATAGAGTAACAGTCAGGTGTGCCCCCTCCCAACCACTGTGCAGAAATGTAGAAACAGACAGGTGTGCCCCCTCCCCTAATTCTGCATAGAAATGTAGTAACAGTCAGGTATGCCCCCCTCCCCTAATCCTGTGTAGGAATGTAGAAACAGTCAGGTGTGCTCCCCCCAACCCTACTTAGAAATGTTTTAACAGTCAGGTGTGCTCCCCCCAAACCTATTTAGAAATGTAGTAATGGTCTGTTATGCCCCCCAATCCAATGTACACATGTTGTAATAGTCATATGTGCCCCCCCACAGCCCTATGTAGAAATGTAGTAACATGTATGTGTAGGTATAATACCAGTGGAGCACAGATGCACAGAGGTGGCCAAGGTAGCAGGATAAGTTGTAGCATTTGCACAATATGCAGGTATGTGTGTGTTAGGTTGGTGTGTGTTTCATATTGTGCGAGAGTGGTCAGTATATATGCATGTTGAGGTAAGACCTGGTGGCCATTGCCCACTACTGCTGATGACAGGGACAAGTCCTCACAACTGCAGTGCCAAAGACAATTCCCACCAGTATAACACATGCTAGCAGTAAGCCATTGTAAATGTATGGTGGTAATATGTGTCACCATCTGAAAGACTGACATGGCATGGCTGTTGGGCTAGACACACAAGCAGTACACAGGGGAAAGTACCCCAGACATACAGTATATATTGTGTCACTGTGAAATGGAGACACCCTTGGAATTGTACATACAGGTATGCATCACATTATCTGGTCCTGTAGTAGGGGATACCAGAGTTGTCTGCCCGAACACTTGCAGATCACAAAAGATGTAGGACTGATGTATTGGGAAACAGCTGATGTACCTGCACATGCCAGCATAACTGGAATGCCCCATGCATATCTGTGTGTCAGATACAAGTAGTATCCATAGCACACATGCACCCAGCTCATGCAAACACCACCCACAGGTACCTCTCTGGTCGTATCCCTGCTGTGGGGAATGGGTACAATATGACCCCACCTGTATATAGCAATAGGAAAAGAATGCAGCATCCAGTGCAGGTTTCTCATGCAAGTGTGTCCCTAGCCATAGGTAGCACCCTGCCAGCATTCACACCACCTGATCAAGACTGATAGAAGGTATTGGCATGAACACCTAGCACACCTACCCTGTCACCCCAAGGGAGTATACTATATGGCTGTCTGAGACTGTAGGATTGACAGAATGCAACGACCTGCCACATCTGGCCCGCAGCAACACCTAATGGCCCACAGGCCTCCGCCAAAGGTCTGTGTCTCACAAGTACTGCCAATGCATGCTATGTCATGGACACCCAAATAACAACATAACACACTCCACATAAGCCATATGCAAGGCCATGTGGACAAACCACAGTAACATGTCCACCATTTCCCACTGCATGAACTGTGGACCAACACCAACACACAGTTGTGATGAGGTGATAACCTTAGGGAAAGTATCAGAGAATGTATGCATAATGTATGGAAGAGGATAGAATAACAGGGGGGGTGGGAGCATGGGCAGCATGGAATGTGCAACGTCCGACACAAAGCTGTGTGCACACACTATCCCTGGCTACAAACACATAAATGGGTGGCTGCATACCTGCCCGTACACCACAATAGGGGCTATGTCCTGACTCATGGCCCCTGCCTCTGGGTAACCTGTGCAAATCTGTACAGCTGTGAGGTATTTTTTATTTTTTATTTTACATTTGTTGACCGGGCTAGTCCAACTGGATACATGTCCATTTTCAGTGGAGGCCCAGGGAGAAAAGCTCCACATTCAAGAAAAAGATCACGATAGCATAAGTACATTATAAGATTTAACAAGTTTAACTAGTAAATACATTTTAGCTACGAGAATACTAGTAAATACATTTTAGCTTAAGAGTAAATACATTTTAGCTTAAGAGTAAGGAAAAAGTATTCTAAGCTAACAAATCATGTTTGGATATACATACAACCAAAAACAGTAGGTAAGTAACATTGAGCACTATTTGAACTGTCAGTTGGTTTTACAGACAAAGATGTTAATAGAAAAGGAAATAGCTAGTTTTGTGTGAGTGAGAAGAATAAGGTCAAGGAAGTTAGTCTGGGTTTGCTCAGGGGCATAGCCAGTGTGATTTAAGGTATGGTTTGAGCTTTGATTTAAACAGGGTAGTAGAAGGTAAGGAGGTAAGATCAGTAGGGAGGGAGTTCCAGGTTTTACCCACCGTGTTAGAGAATAAAGAATCTCCTGCCAGGTTGTTGTTTTACATATCTTTATCATTATTTTGTTTGAAGAGCGCAGGGTTTTCAGGTTATTGTAGGGGGTGATTAGATTGGTTAGTATTGGAGTAGATGTAGGATGGAACAGTATCTTATAGGCAATAGTTAGCTGGTTTGATAGGATAAGATTTGGCAATTCTAACCACCCTAGTTGATTAAGATTGTTACAATGATGGGTTCTATAGGTAGAACCAGTTGCAAATCTGGCAATATTATTGTAGGAGCTAGCCAGCTTGTTCAGATTGCTTTTGCATAGTTTTGTATAGATTGGGGAAGCATATAGCATGGTTGAGATAAGGTGGGTCTGGGCAATAGTGGTTCTTGCTAGTGGGGTAAGAAAGGGTTTGATCCTGTAAAGGGAGCCTAGTTTTTTGTTTACTGTTCTTATAGTGTTGTTAATATGTGGCTCAAAGGTGAGGTGGTTGTCAATTAGTACTCCAAGTAGTTTTGTGGTAGAGTCTGGAGACATGATTGTACCATTGCTAGATGTGATTGTAAAATGTAGTGGGGGGACTCTGTGGGTGGGAGTAAATAGTAGCATTTTTGTTTTTTTTTGGGTTCAGGATGAGAAATCGTTGAAGGAGCCAATTCTCTACTATGTTAAATGTGTCTTGGGTAAGGGAATGCAGTTGTGAAATTGAGGAGGCTGAGCATATTAGTGTAGAGTCATCTGCATATTGGATACAGGTGGTTTGAGGTAACACAGAGTGTAGGTCGTTGGTAAAAATAGAAAAGAGGAGAGGACCCAATATGGAGCCTTGAGGGACTCCAAGGACAATTGGTAAGTGGGAAGACAAGTTGTTTTCCCATAGTACAGCATGTTGCCTATTATTTAGATAGGATTGGAACCATTGAATAGCAAGTGGATCCAGTGAGAAGTTGCCAAGTATGTTTATGAGTAGCTGGTGGTTGACCATGTCAAAGGCTTTTGACAGATCAAAGAAGAGGGCTGAGGAAAGAGTGTTACTATTACGGTTTTTATTAATGATATCTGTGAAGGAAAGAAGAGCAGAAGAGGTGCTGTGAAATGGTCGGAATCCATGTTGGCAGGTAGCTAATAGGTTGTTTGCTAGGAGGTGGTTTAGTAGTTGCTTATGAATGCACTTCTCCATGATTTTAGCTAGAGGGGATAATATGGCTATGGGCTTATATTTTGAAAAGTCTTTGGAATTACCACCTTTATGCAGGGGATAACGTGAGATTTTCCAATAGTTGGAATAGTTCCTTCAGAAATAGTTCTGTTAATGAGGATGGATATCGGGTAGGCTATGGCATTGGCTGCTTTTTGCAGGTATTCTCCAGGTAATAGATCAGCAGAGAGGGTGGTGGGTTTAATTTTTTTGATAAGGGTACAGACAAAGGATGCAGGAACGGGTTGGAATTGAAATGTTGGGGGGCTATTAGGGATAATATAAGAAGGAGATGCAGTGTTAGTGGATAGCTGATTGACCAAAGATTGAATGGTGTCTGTGAAGAAAGTGTTAAAAGAATTGGCAATTTGGTTGGGGCTAAGGAGATTGGAGCCTGAGGGGGTGGGTGTGATTGAGTGACCTGGGTGCAGGAGTTTGTTTATACCTGACCAGAATTTTTGAGGTTTGTTTTGGTTGTTCTGTTGGAGTTGGCAGTAATAGTTTCTTTTATCTGACAATATGGCTTTTTTAGTTTCATTTCTTAGTTGTCTAAATATTACTTGATCTGCCAGGTTTTTGGTTGCACGCCAGGTAGTCCATTGTTTCTTTGGAGGATTTTTTGTTTGGTAATTTTGGTGAGACCTAGTTCTTACTATTCGAGTTGGGGCATGGTAGTCTAGAAAGGTTAAAAATTTAGAGTTAAAGTATTTAACAGCATTGTCTAATGGAAGGTGTTTCAGGGGTGACCAGTCGCAGGCTACAAGTCCTTTTTGAAAACTGTCAGTGTTAAAATTTTTATTACATCTTATTTTCTTATATATGGTTGGGTTTAACATATCAGTCTTATTCCTGATTAAAAAGATGAGTGAGTGGTCACTTATATCTTCTGGAAGGGTCCCTACTTTATAAGATTGGTTTTGACTGTTTGTAAGAATCCAATCTAGGGTGCTGTTGTTGTTGTTATGTTTATTGGTTCTAGTGGGGAGTGTAATGTTTTGTATAAAACCGTGTAGGTTGATGTGTGAAGAGGGCTGTTCAGATGTGCAAGACATCCAGTTTATATTAAAGTCACCAAGTATTATGGTTTCTTGTGGGTAGGTGGTGGACAGCCAACTTAGGATAGCTTCTAAGGTAGTGATATTGTTGCCTGGGGGAAGGTAAATACAGATTATATAGATGGATTTACATTTGTTGAGTTGAAATTTAGAGATAAGAATTTCAGCGTTGCTAGTTAGGGGAGGCTTAGAATCAATGGAAGTGATTTGCAATTCAGATTTATATAGGATAGCTACCCCTCCTCCTTTCTTAGAGTTACGGCCCAGTCTCAGGATGCTATAGCCAGGGGGAATAACTGTAGTATCCTGTATGGTTGGTTTGAGCCATGTTTCAGAGAGGCAGAGAATGTCAAATGAATGTACCTCTATGAGTGCATGTAGGTGAGCAACTTTATTGTTTATGCTAAGAATATTGAGATGGGCTATCAGGAGAGAGTTGGAGGATCTGTTGACCAGAACAGAATTAGTAGCATTTGGTGTGCTACTAATTCTGATAACATGATAAGGCCATACTGTCACGTCGATGGATGTACAAGTAGGAGATCCTCGGCCAGCACATTTCCAAGGTGCTGAACTGGATACACAGACCCAGCATCAAGTGTCTGCAGCTCCCCCTCCAGAATGGCATAACTCACCATGATTATGTGGACATCTGCCCACAATACCGGACACAGCTGCAGTCACCCTTGCCCCCAAGGCATCACTGTGAGCAGGAATGCCCACCTGACAGTACATGAGGACAGAAAACATCACAGTGTATAACAGTACACATGTCTGAATATCTCTGCTAACAGCAGTACCATGTAGCTGAAGCAGTACAGACACAATCACCAACAGTACACACTATCCCCTGCACAGTTTGTCCCCATATTGTCAAATGATCGACGGATACCCTGCAGAAACAGTTTGCTACCTGTAGGTGTACAATGCAAAGGTCTGCAGTGGAGTACAAACTACCTGGAATCATTCAATACAGAAGGGCATACTGGGCATGCTCACACACTTAATGAAGGCAATGTCAGACAACAACATACTGAAAGATCATACTGGGCATGCTCGCCCACTTAAACAAATGAAGCCCATGTCTGCAAACAACCGTGAACCATACATATGTGACAGTCGCAGATGTTAGTGCATACACTCCTCAGTATGCACCAGTCATGCTTTGCACACACATTGGATAGGAATACACACATATATCCAAGGACAACACACTATAATATGCCAAAGGTAGACGTCCATAGATGTGTGGAATAGAGTGACTGTGACAAGGAGCCATCCATTATGAGGCCTGCCCCACCCAGCAAATAGCCAAATGGCTACAACCACTTGAGGTGTAAATGTCACTCACTGTAGACATTTGCCACTGGTATCCATCAGCATTACAAACTATGTGGTGCAAGTGCTAGCTGTGCAACATGACTGTATAAGGAAGTAGTCATCTAGCAGCTGTATACACATATCTGTGGAATATAACCCTGTGTGTGCCCGCATGTGGTGTTTCAACGTCTAGATGAATGGGTTATGGCCCATGCACACACACTGCCCTCCCCATAGCCCTACTATGACAAGCCTGCTGAGATCATCCTCTCTGAAATACACTTTGGGAAAAGTGTAGCCCAGTAATCTCTGTGGCGCATCCAATAACTGCATACTGCTGTAGTGTGATAAACTAGTTAAGTAGGAGTTCTAATCCCAGACATGGCAAGTGTGTGTGTGTGTGTGTGTGTGTGTGTGTGTGTGTGTGTGTGTCTCTGTCTGTGTAGAGAGCAATGCTTTTTAGGCTAGTCAAACTCACTACAATTCAAATGCCCTACTTTGGCAAGGCTGCTGATGTCATTCACTGTGAAATACACCTTTGGGAAAAGTATAGCCCAGTAATCTCCATGGCGGGTCCTATAACTGCGTACTTTTAATTTTAATCAATTTATAATTTTATCAACTTATGAACTGCCACATGGAGTGGTCGTTGCATACCTCTCAACTGTATAGATTTGTGAAATACACCTTTGAAAAAAGTATAGCCCAGTAATCTCCATGGTGAGTCCTATAACTGCGTACTTTTAATTTTAATCAATTTAATCAATTTATAATTTTATCAACTTATGAATTGACGTATGGAGTGGTCATTGCATACCTCTCAACTGTATAGATTTTAGTTGAGTGGCAAGATTTGACCTTATATTTTACTTGGGTATAAAAAAAAACGAGAACCTTTCTGAGCATGTATTTCAGGTAGTGCATGCTGGTTTAGGTATTGCTGTTCTAGCACTTTCATAACTTAATGTATTGGTGCATGGAGGCTGAGGTTGGGGTAATTTTCTGGGTTTCAGAAACCAGTGAATGTGGTTTGTCCCTATTCTTTGGCGTTTGGTGCTGGTATTGATTCAGCTGCCAAGGTTGGCATGATGAGGAGCAGAAGAGGCACCGGGCCAGACAGCGGTATTAAAATAAGCATAAATTAATATAAAGATTAAGCAAAAGAACTGAGAATGACCAGCAGAGAGTTTCAAAATGGGAAGCTGTCTGTGCAGAGGATGTACAGCATTAAGGGGAACAGAGTTCTCACCAAATGCTAATGCAAAACATGTTAGGCTATCAACTTTTTGACTTGTAAGAGCAATATCTTGAAACTGTCCTCTTTTGGGCTTCTTTCCTACTTTTAGAACTTTGTGCAGATTTCTTGCTCTAAGAGGCTGAGAAGTATGGATTGCAGGCACTAAATAATGAAATACATTGGAAATCGGTGGGAGGCATGTGGCACATTTTCTGTTATCCTACCCACCTTCTAAGTTGGTAAGTGCAATGCTTAAATCTGCCCATATTAGATGACTTCCCCCCATTTCATCAGGAGTTCTCCAGGTTTTTGATAAAAGGGGTTGAGGCTATGACTTCCTTCCTGGCTTGGCCGTTGGTGGCTTTGAGTTGTGGGTAGGTTCCCATGGTTATTGGGCTGTATTTTCAGAAGCACAAGGGAGTAAATTCTGTTGAGCAGCAGTGTTTTACAAAAGGACAGACCAGCCAGAGATGAGTTTCTGGAAGTGGAAACTTCCCAAGTGTCTCCCACCACCAACTGTTCACAACCTGTGTAGCTTATGCAACCAAAAAAAAAATGAGCTGAGCTGCATTGTTTGTGAAACCTTTTCTTATTCGGCATGGGTTTTAAAGGGCTGAGGAAATATATTGTCGCTTTTGTAAATCTGGAGCCATTACTCATAGCGTTACCACAAATGTATCCTCCAGTGACTCCTTCATAATCGCATTGCTATAATTTAAGCCATTATTTTTCCCAGCATTGTTAAAAGTTCATTATTCCATGATTCAAAGTTAATAACTGTCTTAACTATTATTTTATAGAGTATTAAGTTAACTATAGGGTGATCATTGGACCATGGGTTTATGTTTGTCTTGGGTGCTTTTTAACATGCTTATTTTATTTGTGGTGGTGGCATAGTGGCTTGCAGTGGTTGGGTTGTTTCAAGTCACCCCGCAAGTGCCTGGCAGGGTGTTTCATGTGCAGTGAGGCACCAACGATTAGTGGTTGCTTGCTAGGCATGCGTGGTGTGGAATTTTCCACTAAGGGGGAGGGCAAGGGATTAATCTTGGGGTATGGATGGTCTGCTACACCTTTCATCTGTTTAGTTTGTTCACAAAAGGTTTAGAATTTGTGGCAAATCAGTCAGGAGTGAATGCCATAAATTGTGACAAGCTATAGAGTGTAGACTTTATATTCTTTGCAAAATGCAAAGTAGCACAAAACCTGTTATGCTAATCACCTTTTCAGTTTATGAGAGCAATTTTATTTTGTGTGTGCAGAGTTCTAATGCTTTCTTTCTCTTCACAGATATCTTTTCATCTGGAACTTTAGCTTCCCATCTGAAACTTTTGGTGGGGAAGCACGGAGGGGGCATCAGTCGGTGACTTGCAAGCTCATTAATTAGGCCCTTCTTTAAACTTTGGGGTTTCCATTCGGGGTTCTCATATCTGACAGATAACATAATGTAGACAATGAAAGGGGGGTCATAGTGAGAAGGTGTTTGCTGCATAGAAACAAGGGGTAGGGTTTGAGGTTTATCGTGGTTTCAGTTCTGGTAAAGGCAAGGTGATTCATCTGTTTTCTTTTGCAGATTGTGGAGGTCTGGATTTGAGTGGGCTGTGGTTGGTGATCTGAAGGAAGAGGATTTGGAAGTGATGAAGCCTGTTTCAATGGATGTCCCCATTGCCTGAGTGGTGCACAATGAGGTCAGAGATGGGTGAGCACTGAGTGAGCAGCAGTCAGTGCCCTGATGAAATGACTTTGAAAGGTAATGGATTCTTCTTGTGTGGATTTTGATTGTTGGAGTGGTGCACAATGGAGTTGCAGGGGGAGGTATGTTTAGGGCAAGATAATGCAGGGCTGTTCACTTGGTCAGGAGGATGTAGCTATGACTACTTCAGTTGCATGAATGACAAGGTTGAGTGAATTAATTTGGTAAGTGGTCATTGGTTTGAATGGTTGGGGTAGGTTGAGAAGGAAGCTGGATGGACTTTGATGGCTTGTTTGTTGGAAGGGTGGAATGACTGGAGAAGGGATGTGGGCTTTGGGGTTGGTTTTTATTTAGCAGGCTTCACAGTTTCTCAGAGGAAGTCGGGGGAGTGGAGTCCATTTTCAATTGGGTAAAATGTCAGTTGTATGAGGCATGTCAGGTTGGGTTTAGAAGGATTAGAAGCTTGTGGTAGGACCATGGGGCTGGGGCAGGTTTTATAAAAGCTTAAGGTGGGGGGGAGTTTAGCATGGTCAGTGGTGTTGAAGCCATCGGGGGTAGGAGATGGCTGGTTCAGACTGCTGAGTCAGTTGGTTCAGGCTTGTGAACAAGGTTTTTTTTTTTGCTCCAGTTGGTGAAGTAGGATTTAGCCACTATTACTTCACTTTCATGAGGTTCAAGGTTAGGTTAATTTACTAAATTCTGGATGGGGGTGCATATGCTGGTAGTGTAGGGTGATACTGTGAAGACTGGCTGGCATTGTCTATTGTCTATTGCCAAAGTAATTTGGTTGTTGGAGTTGGGGTTGGTATATGGAGGGTTGTTTGGCTTACAGTTTGCGCTACTGCTTCATGGATGAATTGATGTCATTAACAGAGTAGTCTTGGTTGCCAGATGTTTTCTACCCTTATAAGGGATAGAGGGTTTACTAGGCAATTGATCCATTAGGAAAGGAAGTCTCATTTTAGTCATTAGTTTATCCATTGGGGGGTAGAGAGGCTGCAGTTAGGCATGGTGGCATGTCACTAACCTTTTTTTGATGAGAGTGGGCATTTTAGGGTTCTGGTGGTACACATGTGCTCATGTGGTTTCACCTGACTTGGACTTAGTGTTTTGTGGTGCAGTTGGCAGGTGATTACCTGGGAATCAGCCAGGTCAGGCCTTTTGGCAGATGGATAGGGAGTTTTATGGGGATTTCCATTTGGTGACGATGAGGTATGTGATCAGTTCGGGGATATGACTTGGGGGTTGGGGGTTGTGGATTGTTGAATGAAAGGAAGGACGATTTGAGGGGATGTTGAATACCTGGAGTTTTCATGTTAAGCTGGTAGGAGGTTCATTTGGAGTTTTTGGGGATTAGGGTTCATTTTCGTTTGATTAATATGGAAGTGGAATGGCTTATAGTTGCTGGGCTGTTCAAATACCATAATCGTTTAAATGTTTTATTGCTTATAATGGATGGTTGGTGATGTATTAAATTGAATTTTACAAAGAGATCTCATATGATTATTATATTCACTGGCAGTAAAATAGGGCTGCAATTTGGCATGATGGGAGGCAATTGCCTCTACGTAGTTTCAAGTGGCAGTGGGCTTACTGTCTGGCTGTTCAGTTGACTGGAAATGACCTGGGAATCATTATGAAGTTGCTGTTGGTAGCTGGGTAGTGAATATTTGGTTCATGCACGGTGGGTGTGTTAGCTTCCGAGGCTCTGGTTTGTTACTTTTGAATTGGAGAGGGATCCGTGGTTTGCTTTCAGCATTTTAGGAGGTTGGATGTTGCCCTTATTTAGGTGATATGACATGGGTAGGTGATGACGTGCATCCAGTTTGGTTAGAGAGGATGGGGTACACCGAATGATGGTGGCTTAATGCCTTTTAATGGTGGTTGGGTTGTTGGAGGTTTGGTCGGAGAGAGGAGGAACAGCCTGGCCAGCCTGGTGGGCAGAGAAGATGGGCAGGCTTGCCCTCTTCTGTTCACCCTCTGGTGTTGGATGCTCAATTCAATGAGTTTGGAAAGGAAAGTGAGTAGTTGGACACTGCTTGATAAGCAAAATAAGTGAGCGTCAGTAAGCTGCTTACTTGGTTGGATATGTAAGTCAATAAATGGTAAATGAAGTGAGTGGTGGTACGCTGCTTCATAAGTGAGTGAGTGGAGATATGGATGCTGCTTACTCGGTCAGGATGAGTGGGGTCACGCTGTCATTGTTAACGTTACATGAATGTTGTGCTCAACTATAGCATGTGCCAGTTGTAATAATAAATATTGGTTAACAAAATTATGTTTATGGAAATTTAATAAAGGTTGTCAAATGTCATTCAGTGTGATGTATTAATTGAAGGGGACCAGGACACATACTTAATATTAATACTTTAATTTAGCCATGGGAATCTGTCAGCATTTAATTTCAACTGTCAAAGCATTTCTCTGGTTTCAATTTTACTCATAAAGGAACCTTCCTTTAAATTTAATTCAACATGTTCCAAAATAGTAAAACATTTTTTTTTTACATTTGGTGTTACAGATAAATGCTTATGTGATGTATTATTCAGATTTTTGATAGAGCTGTCATATAAATATTCACTTATTCTGTATGTTTTCTTTTTTGACATTCCATCATAACATGTATTGCATGAAGAATATAATGCGATGTAAATAACCCCACTACTGTCACAAACCAACTGTTCTTTGACAGAAAGAGTCCATGTCCTAAACATTTATATATGGTCTGTCTGGAATATTTCGACAAGCTTTAAAAATCCATATTTAAACATACTTCTTATTATATTTATTGCTAGTTGCTTGACACACATACAATAAGAATTTTAGATTTGAAGTTCTTTTATAAGTAAAAAGGGTTTCTCTCCGTCTGCTTGGAATACATCGCCAGTTCCTTTAAGAATTTAGTTATCTATGATAATGATTTTAATACTTTTGTCATGTAAAGATATTGTAAGACAGAAGTTTTTAACCTTCTAAACGTCACTATTATGTTTATTAAATGACATATCTAAACCAGATTTCAAAATTGGTGTGAATGTTTCATTCCTATCTCAAAATCTCAGCAGCATTATTATCCAAAGAAAAATGTTTATAGTCTCAATTCACAAACATATTTCTAATGAAATGCAAACTGTGAATTATCTGTTAGTAAGTCTTGATGTTAAAATCATCTGACCTCTTGGTGTATTATTTTTCATAATGGTTGGTTGATTACTAATAAAATGTACATAATAATTAACAAATTTATCCTTTTTAAACACTTTACTGTCAAACTTTTTGCATCATATTCATTTCAACACTAACATTCAAAAAATTAACATTCAACCCATATGCCCCCCAAAAAGTAAATTTTAAAAAGTAGTAGATGCATCTAGTGAATGAAAATACATCACATTTTTTTTTCTGTGGACTCACTCCAGAAGATAAAAAGAGATCATCCACAAAATGGTTATATAATAATGCATGACCATAAAACTGTACTTTAGGTAAAAAAGTTTTTTATTGCCATGACATTATTAAATGTGCAAATGAGAGGGCTACTGTGGGTCCCATAGCTACCCATTTTTCCTGCATATAATACAATGAATTAAACAAAAAATAATTATCCAAAAATAATTTCTAACAAAGAGCTTATTAATAAAAGTAGTGGAGTACATTGCATTAGTAGTAAGACTCATTCTAACAAATTCTATACCATCTTTTGGAAGACTAGTATACAAAGCCATAACATGCAAAGAAAATATATTTATTTCTCGGCCTTTAAATTTATATAGTCTTTCAATTTATTCAAAAAAAATCCCATGAGTCACAACGTTAATATGGAAACTACTGAACTGTAGGATTAAAAATATAATCTAAATTCATAAAGATTTCCACAGTAACATTTTCTCTGCCAGAGATAATGGAGAAGGGGGGGGGTATCTCTGTGAATACTGGGAATTCCAGAAAGAACCACAACTTTGGGTTAATCTGTTTTCATGTCACAGAATTAATATAAGCATGTATAAGTAAATCTAACAACATGTTGTCAACATATTTATATTTGGTGTATATTTCATTAAAAGAAACAATATTGTACTCCTCTTCATTATTTAACGTTGTTTCCATACATTTAACATATTCACTTTGATACATAACTACCAACCCCCCTCCAGACTTTACATCAGCTATCTGTTGAAAAATAATGCCTGTGGAAATTTCATGAGCAAAAAAGGCATTGATGGGATGGTCATTCAGCTCTCCACTTTGATTCTATTGATCATGACAGTGGACTTCTAAATATACATGTTTTTTCTGAGAGTATGCATTGATTATGACCGATTCATATCTATCCCTCTTTTTCTGCATCATGGTCTTCAGACACCTTTTGGCCTAATATACCTTACTGCAGTGCTTCCAGAAAAGTATTCCCTGTTAAGTCTAACATAGTCACTTGGCACTAAAAGATTATTAGCAGCTTTTGAGACACAGCACCTGGGAAGCATATTCCTAATCTTTGGACCTATCTCCAGTCTCATTTATTGCAGCATGTTCTATTTTCCATGCTACCTACTTTACTTGAGAATTTAGCCATGCAGCAGTTAGATTGTTATCTGCAAGGTTTATGCTCCACAAAGTAGACCACAAAAGTTTGCGTTACTCCTTCAGTAGCTAATCAGTAGCTTCATGGGCCAGAAAATAACCATGATCACTCTGTGTCTGCCCTTTTTATTCTTCAATGAGGCCAGTATCCACAATAGAACTATAAGTAGCAGGTCAAAACAGTTAAGAGCACAGAAGGTTTGCAGGAGTGTCCCTCCCTTAGCACATTAACAAAAGCACTATAATCAGGATCTTAAAGGAAAAGGGCAATAAAACAGAAACTAAAGCATAAACGATGTGTAGAATAAACTCAAGCCATGTTCCACTCACAGATCATATTGTCATTTGTCAAGCAGCTCATGTGTCATCCAACACACATACATATACACAGCAAAAAATTATCTCTGTCTCTTTTTTTCCAGCTTTTACCCCATTTCTTTTTCTATACCTGTTTCAGTACCCAGTTGTTTTTATTTTTCTAAGAATACCTATAAAAAGTTTATTCCTTTTCTTATCATGGTTTTCTAGTCTTCCTCATAATTTGTCATTGATAATTTGCATACCCTTTTCCCTCCTCTCGCCCCCTCGCTTTAATTTTATCCACCTCTATGTTTTTCTAAAACATTTTTTCCATTTTGTTCTTACTGTTTGCAAACTATAGATGTTTTATTCTTGGAACATAATATCATGTATAATGTCACCACTGAGAAAAACTTGCATTATCTTAGTGTGGAGTACATCTACAAACAACTACTTGTCTGTATCTAGATTTCTTAAGAACTATCTGTGTAATGTATTTCTGTAAAAAAATGTTTTGTCATGGCTATCTTAAATGTATCTGTTGGAACTCTTCTCCCCAGGCCTCCACAGAAAATGTCTTTGCCCAGTAAGATATCCCCAGTCATCAAAAATAAATTAAAAAAAATGAAATGGGGTTGTGTGTATTAGGTCTGCATGTATTATCATATGATTTTATGTCAGCAAAACTCAAAATATCTTCATGGCTCACTGTTTACCCATTAATCCTATTGCTTTTATTCATTCTTATAGGTAAAAAAATCCTCCTAAATTACTATCACGTTGTGTACCTGGAAAGCTCACAACCCTGTCATTATTATATTTGTTCTACAGCTATTTGTCTGACCCTGAGTTTATCAGTATCTGTTCTGTCCTGTCATATAATCCAGTTCACACAGTATGTAACTGTAAGATCATACATTTAAGGGACACCTATACTTGTGCCTTAAAGCCCAGATAGAAACGCAGACTGCATAATTTTCAGTGTGTTAATTCTAGTGACAACACAAGAATCAAGCTGATCTAAAAAAAAAACACTTTTAGATTGTCTAATATATAGAGAAATGTTATTCCAGATAACAGGAACAGAATGACCTAGAAACTTTCTCTCTTATTCACCTATATAGATGCTTAGGTAAAACATATATTACCATACCTTTAAGTTCTATCACACTAGAACACATCAAGCCCAAGTGCTTCTTCTAAAGTGGGGTCCTAGAAAACTATCTATGTAGAGCATAACCTGTCACTTACATATCAGTGGTTGCCATAGAATCATTGCTGAAACTTGAGTCTTGCAGAGAAGTCCATAAAGCCGCTACTGAGAGTATCCTAGCAAATCTTTAGGCTTGCTCCAGCAAATTTAACTTAAACTGGTATAAGAGCAAAACTGTATTATTTTCTAAAGCTGGCCTAATATATGATGTACACATCTTTTTAATATACAGGGATCCTTTGCAAACATAGTTTTTTATATAGGTTCATAGGTAGGTACTAGGCTATTGGCCTTAGAGCCTATATAAGCTTAGCCAAAAAGATACCCTGGCTTTCGCCACCCAAGAAAATTATTTTCCTGTGCCCCTGTTGAGCAGAGCCACAGACGTGATCCCCGGGGTGAATTTATAGGTTCATAGGTAGGATATTAACCTATTCCCTGAATATTCCCAAGTCTTTCATAATTCTTACTTTTCCAATAACCATATGTTACATTATAAATTATTCATACATGTTAAAAGGTATGACACATGCATCATTTTACATTTATGAGTTCTTACATTCAGACTCGACTTTTTAGCCATCTACTGATAGTCATAAGACATTAATTCCTTTTGTCATTGTCTTTTTTTTCTTGGAGGAAATACTCGATCTGGTCTTCATGTCATCTGCATATCTTGACAACCACTAAACACCAGACTTCAGCAGAAAAGAGAACGCCATAATAAAGAGGATAGGGACAACAGTGAGCTGTGACATAGGCACAAAGTTTGAACTCAATCAGAAGAACTACCTAAAAAAAGTTCCTTTTGTTGTTTGTTGGGAAACCAAGAATGAACCCACATTGCAATGTAATAGCATTGTATGCTGTAATACCAACACAGAGTAAATTATCAAATTAATTTGCAAAATACAGATACTGAATGAACACAAAGGCCAAGCTCTGAGACAGCATTAACTGGTTCATAGAAAACAATCGTACAGGTGAAAGTAAAAATAGCCTTTATAAATCATGTTGATTAAAAACATTTTCTACTGTGAATACTCCATCACCTTTTAACAAACTTGCCAGGCATCTTTCAAAACGTTTACCTAAGATCAATATTATATTTATAGCATAGAAACTTGCTGCTATGTCAGCAAACTTGTCTTTGTTTATTGGAGCAATATTAGCTAATTTCTCTTCAAATGGTATATAGTGTGCTATAGTAAAGAATTAATTACAATAGTTTAAGTGGCAGCCAAAACTTACTGACACTATTTGTAAAATTTATCTAGCTGACAGGACAACTTCCACTGTTAGGACAGGATAAATGTTTTTGGTTATATCAAATCTCCACTTGATAGCTACAGAACAACTGAGGGTCACCATGCTTCTTAGAATAAGTGCAGAATGATTGAGAATAACTATATATATATATATATATATATATATATATATATATACATATATATATATATATATACATATATATACATATATATATATATATATATATATATATATATATATATATATACACACACACACACACACACACACACACACATATATATATATATATATATATATATATATATATACACACACACACACACACACACACACACACACACGGGTCTACCTGAGATGGTCGACAAGCCATTTGATCGATACTTATTTGGTCGACAGTTCATTTGGTCGACAAGCAGTTTTATGTGGGGGGCTTCACCCCCCACACCCCCCCTAACTATATATATCAACTCCAGGGTCACACAACATTGGGGAGGGGGGCAAATCTGCCTGTCAACCAAATGAACTGTCGACCAAATGAGTGTCGATCAAATGGCTTGTCGACCATCTCAGGTAGACCCATACACACACACACACACACATTCACTTTCTTTTCTAACACATATATTATTTAACATCTTTACTGTGCATAATTTCTTTTTCATTGGGTTTACTTTGCAATGTTTGAATGCCTACATAAATCAAGTGCAAACGGCCCTCTTGACTACTATGACAGCATACCTTATTCCAGTCTGTTGTTAGTCCTCTGCATAAAAGCTACATAATCTATTTTCTACAGTCAAACAGATCAACAACAGAGTGAGAAATTTTATATTATGTAGCATGAATTCTATAGCTCTACAGCGTCTATATTAATTAATCAAAACTCCAGTTCTGAAAATACCTATTCATTGACATCTATTCAGTGAACATACTATTATCAAAAGTTCAGATCAGTGAACTTTTTTTCCTAGTGCACTGCATTAATTGGCCAGCATGTGGAAATTTGTCCTTTCCCCACTGTAGTGTGATCTTGAAGTTGGTATATATAAGTAGGGGGGTGTGGGGGCTGCATCCCCCCACATTGGGGGCATGTGGTGGGCGCAGCTTCCCATTTTGGTGGGTTTGTTATACTGTGGTGTGTACTGCTTTGCAATAATATAGACCCTCTCTATGATTTGGCTACCCATGAGGGTTAAGGACTTTTAAATTAACAGCTAGTACAAGTTAATTAATGAATATCAAATCTAGAATATTCTGCTAGAATTTAAGTTTACATTCTTTTATTTCAACAGCAGAATTGATGTATTCTGCAGTTATCGATGAACACAAATGTTGCAGGGAATACTTTTATTAATCTGAGGTGAACTTCTTTTAAAATGTGGAAAAATATGTTAATTTGTGTCCAGTGGTATTTCCTCAGCACATTTACGTCTACTGACCTGATTACAAAATATGATGTTCACTAAATCAAGTACGACTTTATCAATTGTATCATATTATTGTGCATAATCATTAAGTTACAAGTCTTTATTAAAATGTCTTTCAGTGTTGTAGAAACATAAGTGTTCTGTTCTGTATAACTTCATAAGTTAGTACTATGCTAACTGCCCTTGTGGGCTATTTGAAGCCTAGCCAGTTTCTCTTTCCAGGGTGAGAATCAAACCTTGCACTTTATGACTGGGAGTTAGAAACCTTAAGTATATCAAACTCAAACCCCTAAAATAATCACTACTTAACTACTTAACAAATAAGATATTATAACCACCCAAGTCAAGGAGATAATACCATCATTACAAAGACTAATGCCAGCCCACACCTCTTCGCCTTCACTAGTAACCTAAGCCTTGATAGACTAACACCACGCCCCTCCTGTTCTCTTTCACCAGTAACCTAAGCCTTGATAGACTAACACCACCACCCTCCTGTTCTCCTTCACTAGTAACCTAAGCCTTGATAGACTAACACCACCACCCTCCTGTTCTCTTTCACTAGTAACCTAAGCCTTGATAGACTAACGCCACCACCCTCCTCTTCTTTTTCGCTAGTAACCTAAGCCTTGATAGACTAACGCCACCACCCTCCTCCTCTCTTTCATTAGTAACCTAAGCCTTGATAGACTAACGCCACCACCCTCCTCTTCTTTTTCGCTAGTAACCTAAGCCTTAATTCTTTTCAAATAAGCGCAGCTGGTGCACAATGTCAGGTCAGTGTTTATTAAAAGTGTTTCATATTACTATACATTCTACATTTAGAAAGTACATTTGTTGCTCCATCTTACAAAAAGGCAGGCCTTAGTAAGCACTCCGTAGCACACAGGTTGTAAAATGTAGCAAAATGTGCAAGCTATGAATAAGTTGCAGGAACAGTTTTGCTTTATAATAACTTCTAATTAAGGAAAGTGACTTCAAAAGTCACAAAGTAGTGGCATCAGAAACATTTCAGGATAAGTGTAGAACAGCAATCTTGTCCAGAGCAATCCACACATATTAGGTGAAGCCTGAGGTATAAATTGAATCCTAGAACACCAAGGTACTGAATTACTCGAGTTAAGTTACTCAGCAGGATGCATAAAAAGAGAAGCCATAATCCTTAAGTCCTTCTACTTCTGTGCATCTGACCAGTCAAACCCTAATATAAACTCTGGGTTTTCCTGTACATTCGTCCTACTTTATTGATTGCCCCTCTTTTTTTAGCCTACTCTTTCTCCTCTTGTCTTTACCTTTTAAAGGATTTTTACCTGTACTGACTTGGATAAGTATCATTACCATCAGTTTCTGGAGGGAGCTACATTGTGAATTATGGTCCTTATTTACTTTACCTCCTTCTACAGACACAGATCTGCATGCCATTAGGAATCGACATATGTACCTCTATTTTGCCATCTCCTGATCAATAAAGCAAACATGTTTGAATACTAGTTTTTTGAACTACTTAATTCCATGGTGGTGTCATACTTGCCTTATCCATTGTAGGTCACTTGCACATTGGAAGAGAAAATCATTGCATGCTACTATCCCTATATCCTAATATTTCACTTACTTTCTTTTAGAACAAGACAGTAAAACAAGCACTTTACATGTTCTAAATTCTAATCACATTTCTGCCCTCTAACGATAAAGCCTCTGAGCAGAATAGGATTTTTTCTTCTGACGAATCCTTTTCTAGTATTTTTTGAGCCTCCATTTAGAGGATCTCAACATCCTGCCTGATACCCACAGCATGTGCCGCTGCAGAGAAGACAAACTCTGACAGAATGATAGTTGAACTGTATAAAATCAAAGCTGAAAAAATGTGCCCCTCTTTTATCCTATTAACCCTCCCCCAAAGCAGTGTGGCCCAGAATGTCATTTTTCTTGACACTCACTAAGGTGGTTCTGTTGTTCCAAGGGTAGCAGCAGAGGGTCTCATATTCTTGTTATATCATCAGGGTTATGAATATTTTCTTCATGTAGACTAAAGAGTTTGAGTGAGCTAGTGGGCTAATGCACTATGCTGTAGTTGACAGAGGTATGGGTTTGAGATGTGGCAGTGGTGGTTACTATCTAGGTAGCTTAATGGGTAGAGTCACACCTCTATGTGCAGTAGGTCAATAGTTTGAATACATGGAAGGCAAATAAAGAGGTTTTCGTAATTCACCCATGACCTCTTTTCACAATTTTGCAAATGGGGTTGGGGTGTCACGTCAACAGTGGCAATCACCTAGAGCCACTGCTTATATCACCACTTGGCTAGCCCAAACCAGTTATTCTTCCACACCGCACACATACATGCACATTCACACCTATGGCCAGTTTAGAGTGTCCAATCCACCTACCATATGTCTTTGGAATGTGGGAATACCAGAGCACCTGGACAAAACCCATGTGAACACAGGGAGGACATGCAGATTCTGCACAGAAGGTACCCCAGAAGAAAATCAAACTAGAGAACCTTGTGCTGTGAGGTGTCCGCTCTGTCCAATCTGCCTGTTGTGTCACTGTGCATGATGTGTCCATAAACTGGTCAGAAATGCAGGTTTTAAATGACTTCCTTGGTTGCTTTGTTGTGATGACACTATGCCCTCCTCAAACCCCTGGTTTAACAGCAGTTTCTCTTCATTACTCTAACTTATATTGCACTGTGTTACTGCTTGTTAGTCTAACTTATATCGCACTGTGTTACTGCTTGTTACTCTAACTTATATCGCACTGTGTTACTGCTTGTTACTCTAACTTATATTGTACTGTGTTACTGCTTGTTACTCTAACTTATATCGTACTGTGTTACTGCTTGTTACTCTAACTTATATCGCACTGTGTTACTGCTTGTTACTCTAACTTATATCGCACTGTGTTACTGCTTGTTACTCTAACTTATATTGCACTGTGTTACTGCTTGTTACTCTAACTTATATCGCAATGTGTTACTGCTTGTAATTGTTGCGGTTGTTGTTTTCACAGGCATTATTTATTGAGTGAGTTAATCCCAGTAGGCATGTGTTTATTTCAGGGGAGACTGGAAGTGGCAGTTATACACATAGATAAAATTCTCCTACCATTTTTTTTTGGGGGGGCGGGGGTGCCACAGAATCTTTTAACATCAACCTGAGCTACCACCAACTCAGGCAGATAGAATTTCAGTTTAACATCTCAACCACAGCTTAGGTCAGAGAAGTGTACCCTCTAATGCTGCAATGCAGTGTCAGTATTAGCTAGCATGTGAATCCAAGTACATGTTATCAGGATAGCTTGCATCTTCTTCTAATCTTTCTGGTATCTAGGCGAGCACTCCTCTGACACAGACAGCGATGTTGTAATAAGTACTATCCTTCGATTCATGGTTCAGTACTGAAGAGTCTGCTTGGTGTAAGTAATGCTGCTTGACTCTTCTTATAATCTAGCTTCATCTGTTAGCTCAATATTTGACTGCCTGCACCTCATATACTCTTGTATATTGTGGGTGTGTCTCAGCAAGTCACATAAATACCTGTGTCACTTAGAAAAAGGAAACAAATATAAAGTGCATTCTTGCTATGCATGCTTCTGTGGTGCATGCACTCCTTTCATTGTATAGTCTAAGATAATACTTAAAACTATCAGAATATTATATTCACTGTGCTTAACTGGTCATCAGACATTAAATGTATAAAATAAACATATGTTCAATTTGCTTTTAGTCTAAATGGAATGCATTTGGAAATATAAAACTAAATGGTGCCATATTAGTTTCTATCAGCGAAGTGTAAGTGATGTTCTTTTTCACTTCAACTGAAAAGTGGTGTTCTGAGAGTAGTTTGGAAAATGTGTCTTTCCTAAAATTATTTTCAGTCCTATTTTCCCTCCAGATACTTGTGTATCTTTAGAGCTCCTTTTTTAAATGTGGCTATCAACATTGTCTTCTATCCTTCACTGCCCATGTTATGAAGTCTGATAAATGGCCATGCATCATTTAACAGTGCCTGAACTAATGCATTTTATCCCAGGAAGGAAGGCAGAGCAATGTTCAAGAACAGCTGTCCTATGTGTTGAACAGAGTGTGTCCCACAGAGTCTTATACTATAGTGGCAGTACAAACCAAGGTCTGTTATTATAAGATGAAACAGGGAGGGATGACAGGCAGATATCAAGTAATGATATCCTGAGCAACAAGGTAGGAAAAGGCTGGTTCCAGAGCTCTTATAACAAAAACATGATAGCTGTCTAGGAATGATTTAAAAAGTGATGCAGAGTGCAGAAGGCAGCATTTTCAGTTAATGTTTAATAATGCCCACATAAAAATATCATCTTCCATAATAAAATGAAGACATAGTTACACACGTGCTTTGAAGTAAGGCAGGCTGCTTCTAAAAAGAAAATAACTTTGGTTAAAGAAAACATTTATTTCTCTGTAACTCACAGCAAGGAAGAGAACAACCATGCCTATGCTACTGACACAGGTCCTGGGTGGCATCTTGCGAACAGAAATATACATGCCTGGTTCGACTTTCTCATTTAAACTACAAATAATTTCTATCATGTTGGTAAGGAAATGGGTCATCCTTAGAGATCAAAGAATTGCTATCATTCAGCTCACAGCTCTGAGATCTGCAGATTTGCAAAGTGATTAATTTCCAAAATGCTGTTCCTGTAGCAAGGTGCTCACGTAAACAAGCTAAAATTGCATTTAAAGTATTTTGAGAATTTTTGTGACACAGGAAATTGTGAAATAGATTTCGTTGTCTAATCTCTACTTTTTAAACCAACCTGAAGAAAGGCATCTGCGGCAACAATCGAGATGGCAGTTACTTTATGATGTGGCTGTGTTTGTCATGAGGAATATAACTGTATGTCATAATTGCTCATGGTTAGCTATAAGAGAAACAGCAAAACCATGATCAGCTGAGTGCTTAAAAGATAGCCGAATGTTTGAAGAGATGAAGATGTAATTTTGCCTCTGCTCCCCAAGGATCAGGATTAAATTTAACTACAGGGCCTAATCAAATAGCGAGTCAGAGAACAGTGAAGCAGACTGCATTGTGAATTCCAGGCATGCTTTTTTTCCTCTCCTTGGGTACATTACTTATTCAGTGGTTTGTCAGCAGTGTGCATTATTAGCGCTTGAGAGATAAAACTTTTAAGTGCTGCTCCCAATTAGCACAACAGTGACCAAGCACAGTGCTCTGTGCTTAATGCCTGCTCTCAGAGAGGAGCTAGTTATGAAGGTCTGAGGTAGTGAAGGAAAAAAAAATGAAACAGCTTAAGCATTCATTTTGAGTGGAGAGACAGCTCCTATTAACATTTAACAGCATTTGTGCAACTTGGTGCGGAGGTTATGATGCAAATGAGGGGGAATTAAAAGTGGCCAGGGGTTTGTCATTGATGGATTGCAGTCTGGCGGTGTTCACACTTCTGCCGTGTCCATCAGAAGCGATTACTGTGTAATTAAACCTTATTTCTTGACTCTCCAGTGCATAATTACTTTGTGAATGTAACCATCATCTAAAAATGCTACCAAAATGCTTTAGCATTTAGTCTAGCAGCCATTCCCCTAGCCTGTGTCAGATATAGCCATCAGACAGTGCAAAGGAACTGTCACTTTTAATAAGAGGCAAAAAATTAAATGAAACAGTATGCTTATTACAGAAAAATTAGGTGCTCAAGTGGTAGCTCCTTTTCTTTTATTTGCATAATTTATTCTTTTTTTCCCCTCATGCTGCAAGCTTCAGGCAATTTCCTCATATTTAAATAGATCACACATTTAAGGCTACTTAAGGAAAATTATCACTTTGCATATTTTAATTGTTGTGAAGAATGTGAATAGAAGAGGTCCGCTGCTTGGACTCAGGAGTCGGTCAGACGCTCGACTGTCTGATTCCGCAGCCTCTTGCTGCTTCACTAGAGATAACCCCACAGTTCAATGCCATCCACTTGCATTTCATCAGCATGCAAATGCCGCTTGGAGCACTGTAAAATGGATCTTTGATATTTACGACCTACCCATTAATAACCAAGAAAAACATTTAGTTGACATACCTTAAAGTCTTTTGGTCAGCCGTGATTCTAAATGATTTTGCTTAAAAAACAAGAAACTACAAACCTTAGGCATACTATTTGATTATCAAAGAGAAGCCGGCACATAGAGTTGACCAAAATCTATAAGAAATATTCATACATAATATATAAGTACTATATGAGAATTTCAAACTAAATATAAAAGCCCTGAAAAAATTGTGAGGCCCTAGGTGTATAGCAGGGAACATATTATATTTTGAATATAATTGTATACCATAATGAAGATTACATGAAAATGCATGTCTGCATAGTTACTTATTGTATGTTCAACATATTGTATGCTTAGTTAAGTGTGTGTGTGTGTGTGTGTGTGTGTGTGTGTGTGTGTGTGTGTGTGTGTGTGTGTGTGTGTGTGTGTGTGCGCGAGCATTCCGGTTATGGAGATTTTGTCATCTTTCTACAATCCTAGGCAATACAAACTGATATCTACTTTACAATGATGTGGATTATTTTTTTTAGATAATAAAATGCATTTTATACTAATGACAGTCACAAAATGAAAATTTGCAGCTTTCATATCAGTACCACTTTATACAGCAAAATACAGTCTGGATTTTTTAGACATGAATATATTTGTAACATAACTATACTTTCTTACATTTTCATGAGCTAACTAGCTGCTGAAACCAAACAGAAATTGGCAAAGAATAACTAAGGTAGAGTCTAACTTCCTGTGGCCCGCAGCATGCTTCAGGCTAAAATAAAACAGCACAATCCAGAGTTATGAAAAGGTCAGTGATTAGGTGAAAACCCTCCCATTTAGTCAGCGTGGGATATATCTTTCATTGAGATACATTTTTGCACATTATAGAGTTTCAGACTATTGTGTCCCTCTCTTATAGGTACCTGCAGATTATGTAAAAGGTATAACTGAAAAGCAAATGCTCTGAGGTAAACTATTCACTAAATCAGCAATCATTTCCTCTATGCACGTTTGTAAATACAAGTTGTTACAGATGTTACTGATTTAGATGGTCTGAGAGGGTATGTATTTTTAACTCAGATTTTATTAAATCATGGAAACTGAAAGTCAGTACTCGGTGGTTAGCCAACCACTGAGGAAAAAAGTCAGCTTTGGATGGAAAGATTTAATAATTTTATGTTCATTTAGATCAAGTCACAACTGCAAGTGTTTTATTCCATCTGGATGGAAAGGCAATGTTTAGTATATCCCATGATGTAACTGTATAAAACAGCACTGAAGCTGTAAATGAAATGTAAAATGATCGCAAAATTACAACAGAAGTCAGTTTAGTGTTACTGATGTGAGCAAAGACTACCTGTGTCTGTGATGCAAACAGGTAACCTGTAAATGGTTCATCTCCCAGGCTCATGCTTACACTTATCAAGGATATCAGAATTCGTCAGAGATTTGGGATGCATGGCTAGGCTTAAAAAGGCCCTTGTGGTTGTTAGCCTAGTAAACACCTACGAACCTATGAAAGATAAATTATTTGGGGAGTACACTGCTGGAACTGCCTGTCATGGATTGTAACTTATTTTGTTACCTACATTTGTGATGATTATTATGAAGCCACCAGCATTTTGGTGAGAAACCAAAGTGTCCTCAGATTATATCTGGATTGCCTTTCTGAAATCCACAGCTTCCAACAATCAGTCCTATGGAATAAGATGACCGTTGTAAAGTTTCTATCATGCGTGAATGTATATGCTGTCACCAGCCTGGCACAGAGTACATAAGCCTGTGCAGCAAATGGACAAGGCCCTCCACTTGGCACACTGCATGCTAGAAAACACTAAAACAAAATAAGCAACTGATTGTGAATAAATGGCTTGTTTAAAAGAGTACACCTTATTGTCAGTAAAGTAGCTCAAGCAATACAGTTATCTGGTAGCATCTTTTCCTTTTAATTACATCACTTCAGGTAATGGACTGTAAACCCTGTCATTGCAGAAAACACTTGACTGACCTACTTTTGAGCAGCTTAGCAGAAGTCCAGTGAGATTACAGTAGTAAAGAAGGGTATGGTTTACATTTAAGGCTATATATGCTGATCTCTCACACTCAGAATATGAACCACTCAGATTATTTGAGTGTTTGTTAATGGGATAATGAAGACCAAGTGTGGTGCTAGCAGTTTGTTAAAACATTGTCCAGGAATTAAGCACTGCTACGCAGCCAGTATGTGATGAAATCACCATTCCTCCATCAGCTCTTTAGGGGAAATCATACAGTAACCTGTCATCTATGTGGACTGATCCCTAAATGGTGAGTAAATATTTTATCAACAAATATATCACCTTCTTTTTGAAATAACACAAGCAAAAAATAAAGTTCAACAATAGTCAACAATAGCGTGTAAAACTAATATATATATATATATATATATACGCACACATTATTTTATATATATATATATATATATATATATATATATATATATATATATATATATATATATATATATATATATATATATTAAGATAACCAGTTTGTGGCCCAACATAAATACCAACCCTGGGGCAGAGAATATGATGGGGCCAAGTTTGTGAGACTTAGCTCCAGTATTTTACTATCCCTAGCGGGATTATGGACAAATTTATCTATGGGATTTTTGTTACCCAATCTAGGAAATGGTGTGCATACCCAGTTTTAGAGGTGTAAGCACTCAGTCAATGGAGGGTAGTTGTAGTCACCAGATATTAGAGAACCATCTCTTATAGGGATATTTTCAAGGAATGCTAGGCAGTTTTCAAGATCATGACCCTAAAATTATTGTAGTGTGTAGTATTATCCTAAGGGGTCATAGAAGTGAATTATTAACAAGCTAGAAACTGAAATTCTGACTTACCTAGTGTGAGCTGAAGTCTGATGAACTCACTTGGGGAGTCAATGGGTCTCACTTTGGAAGACACAAAATCCCTCATGAACACTGACACTCCACCATTACCAGTGAGCTTAAAGTGTGATGAGTACAGAACCTCAACATGGATGGGGTGCTCTTATTACATTTAAACCATGTCTTGGCAACTACACAAATCTGGTCTCCTTCCAGCTGCAGATGTCTCTTGGTACTGAGAAGAAATAGCGTGATGCTGTCCAATGTATGATTTCATTTGTTAATTAGGTTGGTATATTCATTAAATTAACTCTACAATGGCACAGTAGAGCAGAAAAGACTTTGACCAGTAGGTGGAAGCCCTTGAATGAGCGGAGAAGACCATCATTTGCAAAGCAAGTATGATTGTCAAGCATTTTGCCTCAGGGAGGTACATACTGCCCCCCCCCCGCCCCCGAATGATACCAGCTACTTAGCCAGTTGTTGAATGCAGTTATATTTTTCCTTTAATCTAGGCATCATTCTAGGATAGAGTAAAATATCCTTCAAAACTAGTGTCTCATCCTTTACTGAAGCATCAAATCCCTATGTAGGACTTTCATGTCCTCTTGTGACAGACCATAGTCTCCAGCATGGACTCCAATCATGTGATAGTTATACTTATGGAAGAAGAGGATCATGAGGGCCATAGATATGCCAGCAGACCTGGCTTTCAAAAGAAAGCTAACCCTAGCCATGTTCAGTCTAGTAAGGGTGGACTTTGTGTATCTGAGAATGGAATCAGCAATTACTAGGATGTTTCTAGAAATTTGTATTAGACACTGGGATGCTATGTTGTTGACAAAGGGGTAAGCAAAATATAGCGGATTGCATTTGCCTAGTCTTAATTTAAGCTTTTTGCTAAAGTTCAGAGGATGTTTATGGTGATTGCAATATAATTTCCAATGTTCTTAATTCTTTTGGCATCAACTAAATATGTGAGTAATATAGATTTAGATTTTGTTCTATTTTTTTCCATGAAGGCTTTGCTAATATCATTTCCTTGTTTAAAATATATATTTAAATATACATTTATGTTAAAATCAAAAAGATTAAAACTTCAGAAGTTAATTTTTATATGAAGTATTATATGAATTCTGTGGTTTATTAATGATATGTATTGTGCAACTTGTTGTTTTATGCAACAAGAATTTAGATTTTGAATATTTAAGTGTGCAGAAGTATTTAGAATTTAAAAAGAAGTACTGGACTAAAAGTAGGCAATAAAATGTGGTGATGTGCTCGTTTCTGGTACTATCAGCTTTTTTTTTCATTATTTCTGTTACTGCTATGGTTTAATTGGGCCTTCTTTGATTTTAATTACTTAAATTAAAAAACAGTTTCCACACACATGGATTTGAACCATTTTAAAAACACTTTCAGTAGTGCTACAGTTTTCATTTGCTTCGGTGTAGGTTGTCTTGGTTGATTTTTCTACAATTTAAAAGGCGTACATAAGAGCTAGATGCCTGAGAAACTACTTATCCAAAGTGGTAGCTTGGCAAACCCTGTACCCCTCAACACAAATTCCCATACTGAAGGGCCAAAAAAAAAAAAAAAAAAAAAGCTTATTATTACTGTAACTAACAAGTAAATATGTTCATTTAAGCAGCCATGATAGCAGCTACATCTTTCTTTAATGAATCTCGGTACTTACTCACCCTGAAATGGCAACGTTTCAGACTACTGATTATGCCCCCTAATGGTTTACACCTGGGGAAGCCTCTCCTTTACCTGTATCTAGTTATGGGACTACATGTATGATACCATTATATGTAATTACGAGACATAAGATCTTTGACTACCTGGAACCTAGCCTCTTGCCACCTCAGTGCCAAGCACTGCAATCCTGGAAATCTAAGATATACATATATATATATATATATATATATATATATATATATATATATATATATATATATATATATATATATATATATATATATATATATAGATAGATATATAGATATATATATATATATATATATATATATATACACACACATACACACACATATATATATATATATATATATATATATATATATATATACACACATACACACACATATATATATATATATATATATACACACACACACACACATATATATATATTGGTTCTACTCAGAAGATTATTTCAATGTAGAGTGAAACTTCATATGGTCAAGACCACATGACTGACATTCTGAAATGTAGAAGATTTTAAATGGATATCACAGTACAGTGAGAACTGGGGAATTTACATTCTTCTCCACTGTAGTGCAATCACAGAGATGGTATATATAGTCTGCAGGGGGTGTGGGGAGTGCAGAGGGGCTTGCCTCTTGCAAAATGTAGATTTTTGTTGTTTTCCTCTGTTCCAGATTTCAGAAAGTTGATGATATGGTCTTGACCATATGAAGTTTGACTTTCCATTGAGACGATCTTCTGAATGGTATAGATATATATGAATATATATATATATATATATATATATATATATATATATATATATATATATATGAATATATATATATATATATATATATATTTATACATATATTCACTAGACAATCTTGAAATACTGAAATGTTGAATTTCAGTATTCTGAGACTGAATAGTCGAACACCCACATACCCGAACACCCAAAACCGCGAATAGCACAATCACTATCATACACACACACATACACCTACCTAACTACACTAAAACAAACAAAATATAACACACACAAACACAAAATAACACACACACACACACACACACACACACACACACACACACACACACACACACATACCTTACCTATAAACAGGGGCCAAGCCCCCCTGCACCCCCCATGTGGGAGGCTGTGCCCCCCACCCCCCCTACTTATATATACTAACTCCGAGGTCACACTAAACACACAAGCACACAAAAAACACCACTACACACACTAACTTCCCTAGCCAATGCCCTCACACAAACACCACTTACCTAAAACCCAAGCTAAATCCACAAACCACATTGCACATCACAAACGTGACACCACGATAGCAGATTCGACATTTCCACAGTCGACATAGTGCAGTTTCGCATAACTGCACTTTCGTTTATTCAATCTCAAAGTACTAAAATTTGACATTTCATTACTTCAGGATTCTCATAATACAAATTGTCTTAAGTCATCTATCTCAAGAGTTTCACAATGAAAAAAAGGGACTCTATTTACACGTTCTATTCAGTTTAAGTACAAAAGAGTTAAGGAACCCTAGCAGATGTAGATGAACTAGTCGAAAATAGAAACAGAAACTTATAAAGTGAGAAGTAAGTCCATTAAACTCCTTCATGCAGGAACATCACTCCTTTGCTTATTATAACATACTCAGTTTTCACACATTTGGTAAGTTATATATAATTTTTATGAAATTAAATGTCATTATGGACCATTGTACTGGCATAACCATTTAACAGCCCCTGGATATGGTGAGCCAACTGCCTCTCAACATGCCATGAAAAAGAATAGGAAAATGATGAGTCCATTTGTTTGGGTTCCTTCCAGACAATATATGACATGGTGAGAGCCTCTAAATGATGCATGATCACCTTTTACCCTTCCTAAAATGGGTATGCTTCTCTGATGATGCAGGAGGAGTATGAGCCTTTAATAATTTATCCTGTAATCCTCACTGAAAGTATCCAATCACAGAGAAAGAACCTCGGCCAAGAAACTGAACAAGTTCTATGGGACACTGGAACATAAAACCATGTAGGTTACCTTACTGCAGGTAAACTGTTAGAAACTTATTCTGCAATATATACTTCCCACAAATTCACATTCTATGAAATTTGTTCATTCCTTTTTCTAAAGATCCTACCTCAAATTCTGTGACCACCTTTACATTATTCAGTACTTCTGTTATAATTGGTTTAAATTTTGATTTCCACTTTCTTGCAATTTGTTTTAGCTGCTAACTGCATTAGACTAATAAGGCCTTTATCAAGCTTAAACAATTTAGCCCCTATATTCAGACTCAGAATCATTTCTGTACTTTATTACCGTTTGTTTTTCCCATTTCTGTCCAAAATACTCTGTAGATAATTTTTAAAATTTACCAACTTATTATATTCCCAAATTTCTCTTCCCTATCAACATTTATTACCAACCTGAAGATAAAACTTCTGAAGTTTATATTAGGTATAATATACCTTTGCAAATACGTCCATGCAAAAGGTGTCTGTATTAAAAGACTGAAGTTTAAAATGACGAATGCTCTAAAGAGCGAAAATGCTGGACATCAAAGTGCTTTTTTGAGATCGCAGTACAGTGTTTGGTCTCTTCACACTCATCCTCACATGCTATAAAGTAATCCTTTTTAATTCATACTCCTAAATACTATATTGATGAGTCATTTCTTGGGTGGATGCATAGTTTACTACCATGGGTTTTGTTTTATCTTCATTTGTTTTATATCCTGGATTTATCACATACGATAATGTCATATGCAGATAATGCTACCTTTTCGTGATTTCTACACCAGATATATAACTGAGTCCGTGAAATACTTATTTGCTTTTCTACTTGCTGTAAATATAATGCAAATAACAGAGGGAAAAGAGGACACCCTTTCCTTGTTCCTTTATATAGACACTGTTTGTCAGACAGGACCTCTCCAACTTTAATTCTTACCTCTGATTCATCATATCTCCTCATTATTAATCCTATAATCCTGTCAAGGGACCATAAATGCTACCACTGCCTTACTCAAAAAATCTCATTGAATGCTTTCTCTGCATTAAGACTCACCAACAACAGTAGTGTTTCTTACAATCTAATTCGCTCTGCCTTTTAATTGTTCTATAAACGTTGTCAGATGTTTACCTCCTCTTGCACAAGACCCACGTTGATTCATAGCTATCAATTCAGTAACATCTTTTTCATCATCTTCACTAATGTTTATATATTTCACCAAAAATAGCCAAACCTAGACACCAGGAGGACTAGTACTTGAAAAAATCCACTCCAACATTCCGGATAACTCAATTTATTCCAAATGTATGAAAAATGTACAAGTAGTTATTAACGCTTAACTAGATCACAGCGTTTTCGTCCTCACCAAACAGGACTTCTTCAGTCCTCCTGGTGTCTAGCTTTGGCTATTTTTTGTGATTTGTACTGTTTTCTGGACACTTTTGCCTCCTTGTTTTACTGTAATGTTTATATATTTGTTACATTTGATTGCCAGGAAAATCCAAATAGGCAGTAAAATCCCTGTTCGCTTGAGGCCTGAGGAGAAAAGTACCAACTGGCAAATATATACGCATAAGATACATACATTATATAAAGATAGCAAACATTCCTGCTAAGGCAAAATAAGTTAAATAAAATTCACATTTACATACACCCCTGGATTTACTATTCTTCTGTGCAGGACTAGCTTAGTCCTGCTCGGAGGCGACCGTTTAGGAGCAGGATGGCAGCGCGCCATGTATATTAATGAGGTGTGCTGCGTGAGCTCCTAATCGTACATGGAGCATTTAATAGTGCAGGGGGCATGTCTGAGACCAGAGCTCTGAGAATATACACGCCCTCCACAATGAAGAACCGCTGAAAGGGCTAAGAAATGAGCGAGACCGCTCATAGGTGTCTGCATATCCCCACCAACATTCCCCCTGGTGTACAACAGCAAGTAAATTCAAATAGATGGGAGGGTGGCCTAATGGTTAAGGTATTTGCCTTACAAACACAAGGTGCAGGGTTTGCGTCTCACAAGGGATAATTGGCTAGGCTTAAAATGGCTCACAAGGACAGTTAGCTTAGTACCAATCGATGAACCTATAAAATGAACAAACTTTTTTTTTTTTTTAAATCCAATTAAAGCTAACCGTAGGTGCACGGCGTACCCATTGCTTAACTACGGTTAATGCATCTTAAATGGCTGAAGAGGATAACAAGGAAGATATATGCAAATGAAGCAGCATAGCAATAGTGTAGTGGGCAGAGCATTCGCCTTACGAGCAGGCATTCCCAGTTCAAGTCCCACTGTAGCACATACCATTTTCCATGGCAAAGCATGTTATGACCAATATTTTTGTTGCATAACCCACTAAATAACATATATATATGAACTGGAGTACTGCAGGAAATAAACATGTGAGGTGTCAGTGTCATAATGAATAAAGCACTAGTAAGCAGGTTTAAGCACCAATAAGCAGTAGTAAGCATATTTAAGCACTTGTAAGCGAGTTTAAGCCCATTTGTGCAGGGGTAAGCAATGTGCACACAAGTTAAGCGACTCACTGAAGCTAACTCTCAGTAAGCATATGTAACCGGAGGTTAGCATTGCTTACCCTTGTGCAAACCCACGCAAACCCACTTACAAATGCTCAAAAGTGCCTTAATCACTCTGTATCCAACGGCCCTTGTTCTGCCCATCAACAAAAGAAACAGCCTTGCAGGTCTTGAACCCAGGACCCTATACACTATAGTCACAGTAGTTAACCACAAAGCCATCAGAGTAGTACAGAAGAATAAGGTATCAGCAAACAAGTCTTCACTATAGTAAATTCAAAGTGAACCTGTGAAAGGAATCAGCATACAGACATATATTCCATAACCCACTACGTAACATATATATGTGAACTGGAGTACAGCAGTAAGCCCAGAAGTTGGGTGTAATTGTAAAAGAGTGTTGAAGTCTCCAATAAAACACAAGGATCCCATACAGTGTACGTACACATGAATCATGGATACCAGGCATACATATAAGATGTTCATAGGTAGGTACTAGGCTATCTGCCTGAAGGCATTTATGAGCCTAGCCGGAATGTGTTGGCTTTCGCCACCCCCTTAGATTAGTTCCCTGTGCCTCTGTCCAGCAGAGCCATTGAAGTGATCCCTGGGCTAAACTTTCTGTTTCCCATCCACTTGTCAAGGTTTCTCTTGAAGAGGGTTAGTGAGGAGCTCTGCCTAATGTAGATTGAAATCTTGTTCCAGAGCATGGGAAGTCTCTGGGACAGGAATCTATCCCTTCAGCACGTCCTATTTATTGTTGTGGTGAGGTTTAGATCCCCAGAGAGTGTGGCTCCAGGGGATATGGTTTTCTTTAGGTGGAGCATGTCCATTTGTGCAGGGGTAAGCAATGCACACACAGGTTATGAAATTAATAATAAATCAATGCCAAAAAGGAAATATAATGCAAAGTCAAATGTAAGCAACACTAAGCATTGCACATGCCAGCTTAGGAGGTGTAAGCAATTTGTAGGCCAGCTAACTCAATGTGCCCAGTGTTATATCCCTTTAAACAATGCCAGCCTTAAGTAAGCAGGTTTGTCCACAGCTTAGCATTTTCAAAACTGGCCAATCATGAAAAAGTGTGGTAAATTGGCCCAACTTAAACCCAAGAGGTGGGAATACATCTCATAACTAGTTGTAGCTTCCTTTGCAGGCACTATGTCAGGAAGGGGAGAGTATGTACTATTTTGGGTGCAGCACTGGTGCATCCAGGAGTCCAGAGTCATGGCAGGAATCCTTGTCAAAGACCATGACCAGAGACTGCTGCAGGGCCATTACCAGGGTTACCAGTATAAGGCAGAAGCCTGGGACCGTCTCGCCCATGACCTCACCATCACCACTGGCATACCCCAAACTGATGAGCAGGTCAGGCATCACTATGCTGACCTGAAGCAGAATAAGGGGGGGCATCTTGGACCAGTGGATCCAAGAGGCTAGAACGGCAGGGGCTGTACCAGCTGGGTGTAAGTATCATCCCACTATGTGTGCATTAATTGCCAGCTCATGTATATCATGGATAGGTATGGCTAAATATTCCTCTTATGTTCTCCCAGCTGCAAGTGAGTGGTCCACAAACCAGGAGGCCCATGGAAGTCACCTGGAGAAGTTGTGACATGAGGCAGGTCAGTAATACTGTCGCATTTACTGTCATAGGAAATAAATCTAAAAGTATTAGTAAATTAATTGTCAGTATAAAACCTGTATTGTTTTAGGCAAGTACTGCACACACCAGAGAATATGGCAGGAAGAGTCTCCTATAGTTTGTATGTAAATAAAAGCATAAAAGCCTGACAATAAAGGTCTAACTGCTGGACTGAATGTGTATACTCTGGTATCATATGGTAATGTAGACTTGCAATCATGTAATAGTACTGTTGTATTAAGCATTACCCAAGCCGTGCACCATAAATAGAATGTGTAGGAATGCCTGTATATGACTGGTGTAATCCCCAGAGGCCATTTAGTACAACTGAGAGACACATAGACAGAAAACAGGGAAAGTACAGACAACAAAACCCGAATAGCACATGCAACTGAGATGTGAACTGTTGTGTTTTTAGCACAGACAGCCATGGTTCAAATCCTGCCAGTGGTTAGTAGTCTGCATAAATAATCATACCCCACAACTGTACAGATATGTCCAGAATGTCCAGTAATGTGGCCCATATCTGTTGCCTGTCAACCTGTCCCACTGGGAGATCAGTGGGATGATCCCAGATGTATAGGCAGCAAACAGGAAATACAACTGATTGACACACATCTATGAGAACAAAGCTGGCACACTAGCAACTCCCCAAAACCTTATGAGACTAAGAAGCCAGGTATGTCCGATTTACACCCCCATCTTGTCAAGCAGTGGCCAGAATGTGTACAGTAACAGAGTGAGATGTATGTGCATAATAGTAATGTGGAATCTGGCACTGTGTGTGGCAGCAATCAGGTAGTGCTAACAAACATTTCTCCCACAGGTCTGTCAGATACCAACACTGTGCCCAGAAATACAAGAATGATACCCTGTACTGGTACTGTTTACATTGGTATTGTATGGCATTGTGAGCGATGCAGTTGCTCTGAATAATGAGGTATTACTCATCACTGTCGCCCACACTGTCCTACAAAATATAACTGTCTAGGAAATCTGTATAAGAGTGTTGTAATACAAGGTCAGAATGCAAAAGCACATGAGAATTATAAGACAGAAAGCAGATAGGAGATGTACAGCAATATCTATATAGCACCCACAACTCTGATGGACAGTGTTTAAGTTGTAGCAGACACAGCCATGGTCTGAATCCTGGGAGTGGAAGTAGGCTGCATACAAAATTATACCCCACAACTGTACAGATGAGACCAGAATGTCCAGTATACGGGCCCATATCTGCTGCATGTCCCCCTGGTAAGTCTGTGGGATGATTCCAGTTGTTTAGCAAGCAAACAGGGAATACAAGTGATTGTCCAACATCTCTGTGAACAAACCTGTCACTGTAGCAACTCCCAAAACTGTTAGGAGAGTAATAAGCCAAGTATGTCCTATCTACACCCCCATGTTGTCAAGCTGTGACCAGGGTATGTACAGTAACAGTGAGATATATGTGCACAGTACTAATGTGTAATCTGGAACTTTGTGTGGCAACATTCGGGTAGTGCTAACAAACATTGCTCCCACAGGTACGTCGGATACGAACACTGTGCTGAGAAATAAAAAACATTATACCCTGTACTGGTACTGTTTACTCTGGTATTGTAGGGAATTGTGAGTGCTGCAGTTTTACTGAACAATAAAGTATCACTGATCACTGTCATCCACACTGTGCTACATAATATAACTGTGCAGGAATGCATGTATATGCGTGTGTCAACTCACTAAAGGTTGAAGAGGGCAATACTCTAGATATGTCCTGCATGTGGTCAACACATGGCCAGAGTCTGTGCAGAAAGAGTTGGATAGCTATGTGCACAACATCAAACTGGAATCTGGGAGTATGTGTATAAACAGTTAGTGTTAACATACATTCCCTCCACAGTTATACCAGGTAAGAGATGTATACTGCAGGTAAAACCAGTTCATGCATAACAATGACGACAACCATATCACTGTCCAAACTAAGGCTATAGAGTAGTGTAGTAATACTTGTAAGGTAGAGATAACAGCACTGACTAGGAAAGTAATGTGCACTGCAGGAATATACTAGTTGTTAAGTGACATCTTTCTCTCCCCCCACCATATCTCCAACAATAAACAACATACCCACCCCAACTGGTATGTAATGACTCCAATGTTCTGATAATGCCCTATTGTTTGATAAATATTTTAATTGTTCCCATGCATGTGCTATATGGAATTATTCCAACATTGGTGGCATGGTGCCATCAATGTACCTGCATGCTGTTCTTAATACCACTGTGGTCGCATATGCATGTGTTCTGTTTGCTATGCAGCTGTTCCGTATCTGGTGTCTGGGTTAATGGCAATATCTATGCATCCTGTTATGCCTAAACCCTGGAATGTGTTGACTATTACTAACTCACATATGATGATAAACTCTAAACACTATAGCATGTTTGGGAAGGCCGGTCCGGGCGAACCCACCTGTCCCACCTCAGCTGGCCATGGCACTGGGCACCAGCATGTCTGGGGCCCAACTCAGAACATCTCTGTCCATTGGTCCTGCAAGACCTTTGGGTGGAACCACCTCAGGGGATGGGGCTCACCCCCCGGGGAGTGGGCATGGACAGGAACCTGTCACCCGTCACCAGGTCCAGGTCGTGGTGCATAGCAAGCTCAACCAGCAGCTTGGTAATCTGCTACACCAGCTCGAGGGCTATGTGTCATGACTAGAGGGTCAGGCTGGCTCTGCAACTCAGCTCCCAGCACAGCCACCTTCAGGGCTGTGAAGGTGCAGTCATGACTGCCCATGGGTGGGGACTTCAGTCAGACTGAGGGGGTTCATGGGCTTCTGATTTCCCAACACCCCTCCCCATCAAGGTGTTTACCCCCACATGTGTCACATACAGCCCCTGTATGTGTGTTGTCTTGACTGCTAACCTACCCAACCTACCTCCCCAAATATACCTACTATCCCTCCCCAACATCCCACTCTCACCTGAAAAACAAAAGAAAAAAAAAGGCAATCTGTTCTAAAAAACATCTCGCCCCATACATAGCTGTTCATTTCACACACGTGGCATCACAACTTATTATTGTTGTCCATACCCCTCTCCCAGGGGTTTGAGTTACAAATCTACCTCCAAATTCAGTGTATATGCACAGCTGTTGCTGTAGAAGAAATAGGCAGCTATGGACCTTCCCCACACCCTTCCTGCACCTATTTTCCATACTGTCTTTTCCACTTTGTGCCCCTTTTTCACCATTTTTCTATCAACTCTTTTTCTTTTCTTTTAAAGAAATTAGCGGAGGTGTAAACGGGAGTAAGCACTTTTAAGCAGCAGTAAGTGGGTTTAAGCCTGTTTGAATGGGGGTAAGCAATGCCTACACAGGTTAAGCAATTTAGAAGCTAACTGAGTATAAGAAACTGTAACTGGAAGTTAGCAGTGCTTACCTCCGAGCAAACCCACTTATAACTGCTCAAAAGCACCTTAATCATCCAACTGCCCTTGTTCTGCTCAGCAACAAAATAAATAGTCTCTGCAAGGCTTGAACCCAGGACCCTGCACACCATAGTCAAAGTAATTTACCACTAAGCTATGTCAAATATACAAAGCTCTGATGTTTATACAAACATATCATCCAGCCCAGTCATTCAACAGTACAGGGAATGTATTTTAACATGTAGATGTATGTGTGTGTGTATATATATTAATATCTAAACAGATAACACATATCTATATATGTATGTATATATATATATATATATATATATATATATATATATATATATATATATATATATATATATATATATATACGCACACACACACACACACACACACACACACACACACACACACACACACACACACACACACACACATATATATATATATATATATATATATATATATATATAAATATAAACATATATACATACAAATCCATGCATCTATAGATATATATGTCTACATCTATATTTCTATATATATATATATATATATATATATATATAGATATATGATGTATGTGTGTGTGTGTATATATATTAATATCTAAACAGATAACACATATCTATATATGTATGTATATATATACACGCACACACACACACACACACACACACACACACACACACACACACACACACACACACACACATATATATATATATATATATATATATATATATATATATATATATAAATATAAACATATATACATACAAATCCATACATCTATAGATATATATGTCTACATCTATATGTATATATATATATATATATATATATATATATATATATATATATATATATATATACAGCAAGTTATATATATGTAAGCGTATGTATATATATATATCTATATAGGTATATACGGACATACATCTGTAGATAACAATGGGAACATAAAAACATATATGTCCACATGCACCGTTAATGGGGTTGAGAGGCCCCAATCAACATACGTCTTGTAAGAATAGGTATACCCCCCACAGGCAAACACGTCTGTCCTGTAATACACTACCAACTGTTGTAGATCCCATAACCAGGCCCTGACATGACATGGGCACAAGATGTTTACAGTACTCCATCCCACCTGTATGATGCCAGGCTGGTATCAGTAACATATCATGCAGTACAGTCCGGATCCCGTAGGGAATGTACAGTGTGGAAGCTATCAACATCCCTAGGATACATATACACAGACACATATATGCAGATACAGATATACATATATATGTATACATATATATAGTTATATATGTAACTACACATACGCAGAGATATGTATAGTAAGATACATATGTAGAAGGTGCATGCAATATGGAACAGCCACTATGCCTACAGTTACCACCTTAACAACTGGACACTGTATGAGCCACCCATACAAATGACAATCAATGCCTGCAACTTATACCCACAGAGAGGTCAAAGGATATAACACCACATACAGGTTTGCATAAATGGGGAAGCTTTATTTGTGTACTATTAAAGTTGTATACGCCATGTCACATAGCTGTTTAGACACTGACATCCATATAAACAGAGTAATACAGCTGTGAAACCATTATACTAATACTGTAGTCCAGAACGTGTACCCCTGAATTACCACACAGGTGGCAGTACACTAAACACCAAAAGTGTGATAAGAGACTTAGGGACACAAGTGGACAGTGGCCTCACCTTCGATAACCACAGTGCCACAACAGTCAGGAAATCCTTCTATATGGCACACCTCATCACTAAGGACTTTTCATCCAGAAAAAGGAGGTCATTGTCTCACCGTACTCATTCCTCATTAGACCCATTATAGAATACAATGCCCCATTTGGTATGTACCTCTCAAGACATCTGCAAAAACTGGAAAAGGCTGCAGAAATACCTCACTAAAAGAATCACAGAACTAAAGCAGATGCCCTATGCTGACTTCCTTAAAAAACTCTAGCTATACTCTGTTGCATATCGTCTACTCAGCGGCAATCTCTGCTTAACATACAAGGTCATGTCAAACCCAGAGCTGTTGGACATGCTACACTTAAAGAAATCCCAATCCCTCAGAGCCACACACTCCAGGGATCTAAACCTTGTCATCACAATAAAAAAAAAAACATGCTGGAGGGATAGGTTCTTGACCCAGAGACTCCCCAGACTCTGGAATAGACTGCCCATACAGGTCAAGCAGAGCGCCTCTTTGGTCCTCTTCAAAAGGAACCTTGATGATTGGATAGGAGAAAGGAAATTCACCCTGGGGATCAAGTCAGTCACACTGCTAGACAGGGGTCCAGAGAAGTAAATAGTGTGGGAAGAAATAGCCAGGGAATTGTTATAGCTAGGCTTGTATAGGCCCTAGGGCCGACAGCCTAGTACCAACCTGTGAACTAATGAACCTATGGAAAGGTTCACAAATGTTGCTGTCAAGGCCAAGGCCTTCAAGTAGTACAATAGTAAAGACAGACTGGGCCACAGGACACCAAACAATCAACAGTAAGTATTGCAGTTATATAGTTCAGCAGCCTCTATCTACACTCTGTACACAGTCCCTAGGGGGTAAAGAACTCAGTTGACACAATGGGATGTAACTGTTACATAACAAGGCATAACTGGCACCATCACAAGCACACTGACAGACAGACCAGTCTGTATGGCAGGGGCGATAGGCCTGCATTTACCCAAGGTGGATTGTATGGTAATGTACATCCAGATACCTTAAGGCAGCATAGACATGGTATGTGTGGGTGGTCACATCTGCTTTATCATGTGTGCCACTGGCTACTGACAGACATCCTAAGGACATCATAGGACAGTACCACTGCTAGCACATAATGCTCCTGTGGACAACAGCAGAGATATTGGCCAATATATGTGGACCATCTGACACAATCTGGACAGTCCAGAGGTGTACACAGAACCCCTTAGTGCAAGACATGTGGAACAAGCCTAACAATGTGGATGTTAACAGCCATGTAGATGGGTATAACACGTAACTACTGGTACACATTTGCCCCCATAAGTTATGCATTCACACACCCCTATCTGTTCTGACACATGATAACTGCTGGTACGGAGGTGCCATGGCCACATACTAGCCACTAGATATTGACATACATCTGTACAGCATCCCACTACTCTGTCTGATATACATGACTATTATGGTGGCCCAGCAGCAGTACATCTGGCAAGTATCTGGACATGACATCTCACTGGGTAAGTACACTAAGCTGCTAGGCATGTAACAACGCACTGTGCAGGCTACAGGCAGACTGGCTCAACACTGGCCTACACTTCCTATGGGGGAATGCACATGTACCAGCATGTATAGCAGGCTCTACAGGCATGTTACAGCACAGAGTATGATACACCTGTGTGAAAGTGCATAACCGCAACCAATGTGAACACAGCCACAGCAACATATGGTAAGCTAGCGTAATATTACAGTATGTGGACTATCTGTGCAACACCATCCTCATATGTGCCACTCACACACTAACCCTACATATACTGGGCCACTACAAAGTGTTGTCCGAAGCCTGTCTGTGGTATGGGACATGTGTTTGTATGGCCCTTCAAACATGTAAGCTGATAAAGTAACATACAGTGGAGCAGCATATAACATCAGATAGAACAGGACTATGAACAATGACATCTATCACAGTCAGTACACAGGCCAAAGTACATATGAACAATACACACAGTGTCGACAATCACCATGAGTACACAGACCTCAATACTGTACACATAACCATTGAATGTCCAGGTTATGTCATACATTGTAACCACTACTACACATAACATGTATAGCAGTCTGATATCTTACTGGCTTATCAGATATGATGACACTAATTATGGTGTACAGCACATATGAACCTGTTACTGCATGATATATATACAAAGGTTGACATAATTGTGGCTGGAGGCACATACACAGGGCCAATATTGACATGTTGCTGTGATACCCTCATACAGTTACTGTTCTAACAGGGTTTGTTGCAACATATGTCCTGTGAGGGATATGAAGTCAGTAACTCTCATGGCTGTCACCATCTACAGACTGCAATCGTCACACTACCTTTTGCAGTTTACAAGACAGGTGCTCTGTGGGTAACACATGAAACAAAAGGCACCACACACTGCCCAGTCTGCAGAAGACCCTAATGATGGGGGTTTCCTCATAAACATAGCACTGACATGGCAGCTATTAAAACATGTAGGACAGCCATATCCACACACACCCTGCAAAACCAACATTACTCCAAATGCAGTATAGCAGCACTTACAGTCTGTAGTCAGGTCAGGCACATCCCCCTCCTGTGTGTTGCCCAGTTTCCACAGTGTATGTTGTTACAGGTAGATCCCCAATCCATCTGAGATGCTGTTTGCCAAACAACCGATCGAGTTCCTGCTCACAGTGAATGTAAAGGCCCAACACCAACATGATGTTCCTAGCTCTACACAGTTGAGCAAACTGGTAAACCACAAAAAAGGCAAGCTGGCTGTTGACACTCCACACTTTAATTGTAAGCGCTTTCGTTGAGGCACATACCTCAACTTCTTCAGACAACTCAGCACAACACAATATTTAATTAATATATACTGCAATCAATTAATTAAGACCAATTAAGTTAAAAAAAATCAATTAAAACAGTATACATTTAAAGGTACAAGACCTAAAAATACATAAAATGACAAACTTTTGAATATTGCCTATAAAAACTTTTGAATATTGCATATAAAACATTTTGACTTGGCACTATGGTTTTTCATGACATGCAATATGTCATGTTATCTTTATGTAACCCCTAAACACTTAAAGTTAGTATATAATCATAGTAAATGTAAATAGGTATATGCTCATAATAAATATTCAATAAATAGATAACTTAACAGATAAAATAGAATACATAAAATTTATAATATGTGATATATCCTATAACATGTAAGTGGACACATCCTAAAAGTTTTAGTTTATAAAGCAACCACAAAAACTATAAAAACTATAAAAAACAGGGAATGTTATAAATTGACTTGAATGTTATTGTGTCATTTGTTCACCTAGAAAGTGCCTTAAGTTTTAAAACTGTATGTGGCATTATGTGAACAATGTTCAGGATATTATAATGTAAAAACAGAAAGAAAACTCAAACACAGGATATATGAGCAACAATACAGTATACATAAGAAAATAACCACAAATGCTCTAGCTAAACACATTTTAGATAATCCTACACATAAGTTTCCTTTTACTGTCATACAGCAAGTTGAATTTAGTATGAGAGGAGGCCAATGGGAACTCAAACTAGATGAATGTGAGCTCATGTGGCAAATTCGTACATTTGCCCACATACCACCTGGTTTAAACCTCAATAAAATGTATTTTAAAACTTAAGGCACTTTCTAGGTGAACAAATGACACAATAACATTCAAGTCGATTTATAACATTCCCTGTTTTTTATAATTTTGATAGTTTTTATGGTTGCTTTATAAACTGAAACTTTTAGGATGTGTCCACTTATATGTTATAGGATATATTATACATGCATTTTAAGTATTCTATTTTATCTACTAAGTTATCTATTTATTGAATATTTATTATGAGCATATACCTATTTACATTTACTATGAGTATATACTAACTTTAAGTGTTTACGGATTACATAAAGATGACATGACATATTGCATGTCATGACAAAGCATAGTGTCAAGTCAAAATGTTTTTATATGCAGTATTCAAAAGTTTGTCATTTTATGTATTTTTTATGTCTTGTACCTTTAAATGTATACTGTTTTAATTGATTTTTTTTAACTTAATTGGTCTTAATTAATTGATTGCAATATATATTAAATGTATTGTGTTGTGCTGAGTTGTCTGAAGAAGTTGAGGTATGTGCCTCAACGAAAGCGCTTACAATTAAAGTGTGGAGTGTGGAGTGTCAACAGCCAGCTTGCCTTTTTTGTGGTTTATGATGTTCCTAGATAATGGAGTGTGTTTCCATGCAATTGGCTATGGTAATGTTACCACAGCTATTCCACATGCAATCAGCTAGAGGAGGGCTGCAATTTGTGCAGTGGCCATCAGCTGATCATGAGCAGCACTTAAAATACACATGTTGCTGCCTAAGCACAACAGATATAAGTCTCCACATCCACCAACGAGGGAGTGAGAGAGGCAGACAGGGGCAAAGAATAGTCAGGGAGGGGTGGGAGAGTAAAACATAAGCATGTTTGTGTCACACACCTACCAGTACAGAGTATCAAACTCCTGATGACTGTGTAGTGCTATCACATGTCTATGCAGTTATTAGATGCGCCACGTAGGTTACATGTTGAGGAGCCCTCAAAACGTATATGTGACGGTGAGTGACATTTGCAACAGTGATATGGTAGCTATATGGTAGGTGTAGTACACATGTCTGTCCGCATGAACAGGTGCCAGCGTCAACACAGCTACACTCTCACAAGGACGTACACACACTGACACACTTGGCAGGGCCAGGAATACAAATCATCACTAGTGAGATTGCCACAACACATTACAGGGCAGGTATCACATGCACCACAGGGGTTATACGGAGGTTACATGGGCAAAGGGTATGTGGAGGTGTCTGCCATCAGACAGCATGCTTTAGTATGCTAATGTGGGTTGCAGTGAGTGTGAATGTGGTCATACACATCATACAACACACACACACACACACACACACACACACACACACACACACACACACACACACACACACAGACACAGGGTGCCAGTGTTGACATGCATGGGTGTGTCATGGGTGTGTCATGGGTGTGTCATGGTCGAATGTGCCAGATGGCTATACACGGCTAGATGATGGGTATAACTTGGCATCAGGCCACATGACAATGGTCTTTATTGTGGCTCAGGGGTGTAGTGTCTGGATCTCACCACACAGGTGGGTATTGCATTCACCATCCAGTCACCAGGGTGACTATTGCATGTGGCCAATGCTGTGCATTGCTTGCCATGTATGTGTTTTTTAGTCCATGACATGGATGGTGTCTGGGATGTGCAAACCTCCCACATGCATGTACAGTGACATGTGGAACTGTACCTGGGGTGTCTGACCCATGTTATGTATACAGATTGTTATCAGCAGATGTGCTAGTCCTGGCTTCATGTGGCGGGAACTGTTAATGGACATCAGGTTGACCCAGCACCTACATTGATAGCATGATACTGGTATTCCCTGGTGTCATTGGCATCTTTCCATACAGGGTGTGTTTTCAGGCATGGTATGTCCTTTTTAGGTCACACTTGAAGGCACCACAGGTGTTGCAGGTGTCCAGTGGCGAATATGGGGAAGGTGCACTGTCAGAATGTACGTGTCTATTGGACTGATGGCTAGGGTGCCATGTCCACTGTAGCCCATTGCAATCACACCATGGTTACTATCAGTGGGCAATATGCAGGGTACTACCAACATAGCAGCTGTTGCCTAGGCAAGTATGTGTGTGTATGAGACATGGGTTGAGAGTGTTATCTGGGTAATGCTAGGGTCACTCACTTTGTTCGCCTGGCCTTGCTGTCAAATTTATGGGTATGGATACACACCCCAGCCTCTCAGCTATTTCACATCTGTCGTCCCTGTAAGGGGGACATTGTGATATATACTGGGGCCACCATATAAGAAATTTGCAAAACCCACTCCTCATTGACTCCAGTTGTAATACACTTACAACCACTTCAACACAGGACATGAATTACAAACACAGACACACACACACACACACACACACACACACACACACACACACACACACACACACACACACACACACAAACACTCACACTGACACACACACCTGCCATGTCTGGGATCTCCTACCTAACTAGTTTATCACACTACAGCACTACGCAGATATAGGATGCGCCACAGAGATTACTGGAGTACTCCTTCCCCAATGGTGTATTTCACAGTGAATGACATCAGCAGGATGGCCAAAGTAAGGCATTTGAAGTGTAGTGAGTGTGACAAGCCTAAAATCATGGCTCTCTACACAGACAGAGACAGACACACACACAGTTGCCAGGTCTGGGATTAGAACTCCTGTCTATTTTATCACACTACAGCAGTATGCAGTTATAGGACACACCATGGAGATTACTGTGCTACAACCTTCCCAAAGGTGCATTTCAAGGTGGATGACATCAACATCCTTGCCAAAGTATGGCATTTGAATTGTAGGGAGTGTGACTAGCCTAAAAAACATTGCTCTCTACACAAACACACACACAGTTGCTAAGTCTGGGATTAGAACTCTTACCTAACTACTTTATCACACTATAGCAGTACACAGTTATAGGATGCACCACAGAGATTACTGGGCTACAACCTTTCCAAAGCTGTATTTCACAGTGAATGACCACAGCAGGCTTGTCATAGTAGAGCTATGAGGAGGCCAGTGTGTGTGCATGGGCCATAACCCATTCATTTAGGGGTTGACACACCACATGCGGGCACACACAGGGACATATTCCACAGGTAAGTGTATACAGCTGCTAGATGAGTACTTCCTTGTACAGTCATGTTGTACAGCTAGCACTTGCACCACATAGTCACTACTGCTGACAGATACCATTGGCTAGTATCTACAGTAAGGGACATCTGAACCTTATGTGGTTGTAGCCATTTGGCTGTGTGCTGGATGGGATAGGCCTGGATGGCTTCTTGTCACAGTCACTCTCTTCCACACATCTATGTATGTCTACTTTTGGCTTATTATAGTGTATTGTTCTTGGTTATATGTCTGTAGTCCTATCCACTGTGTGTGCAAAGCATGAGTGGTGCATACTGAGGAGTGTCTGCACTAACATGTGCAACTCCCAGATATGTCTGGTCCACTATTGTTTGAAGACATGGGCTTCATTTTGGCTTATTATAGTGTATTGTCCTTGGTTATATGTCTGTATTCCTATCCACTGTGTGTGCAAAGCATGAGTGGTGCATACTGAGGAGTGTCTGCACTAACATCTGCAACTGCCAGATATGTCTGGTCCACTGTTGTTTGCAGACATGGGCTTCATGTGTGTAAGTGTGTGAGCATGCCCAGTATGACCTTTCAGTATGTTGTTGTCTGACATTGCCTTCATTTTCTAAGTGTGTAAGCATGCCCAGTATGCCCTCCAGTATTGCATGTGTGCATCAATTCCAGGTAGTTTGTACTCCAGTGAAGACCTTTGTGTTGTACACCTACAGGTAGCAAGCTGTTTCTGCAGGGTATCCGTCGATCATTTGGCAATATGGGGACAAAGTGCACAGGGGATAGTGTGTACAGTAGGTGATTGCGACTGTGTTGCTTCTGCTACATGGTACTGCTGTTAGTAGAGATATTCAGACGTGTACTGTTATACACTGTGATATTTTCTGTCCTCATGTATTGTCAGGTGGACATTCCTGCTCACAGTGATGTCTTGGGGGACAAGGGTGACTGCAGCTGTGTGTGGTATTGTGGATAGATGCCTACATATTCATGGCAGGTTATGCCATTCTGAAGGGGGTGCTGCAGACACTTGCTGCTGGGTCTGTGTATCCAGCACCTTGGTACAGTGCTGGCAGGGGATCCCATACATGTTCATCCATCAACATGACAGTATAGCCTTATATTGCTATGGCAATACTTCACAGCTGTACAGATTCGCACAGGTTACCCAGAGGCAGGGGCCATGAGTCAGAACATTACCCCTATTGTGGTGTATGGGCAGGTATGTAGGCACCCATTGATGTGTTTACAGCCAGGGATAGTGTGTGCACACAGCTTTGTGTCGGACCTTGCACATTCCATGCTGCCCACGCTCCCACCCCCCTCAGTTATTCTCTCCTCTTCCTTACATTATGCATACATTCTCTTATACTTTCCCTATGGTTATCACCTCATCACAGCTGTGTGTCGGTGTTGGTCAACAGTTCATGCAGTGGGACATGGTGGACATGTTACTGTGGTTTGTCTACATGGCCTTGCATATGGCGTATGTGGAGAGTGTTGTGTTGTTAATTGGGTGTCCATGACATAACATGCATTGGCAGTACATGTGAGACACAGGCCCTTGGCAGAGGCCTGTGGGCCATTAGCTGTTGATGCGGGCCAGATGTGGCAGGCCGTTGCATTCTGTCTGTCCTACAGTTTCAGACTGCCATACAGTATATTCCCCTGCAGAGACAGGGTAGGTGTGCTAGCTGTTCATTCTACTACATTCTATCAGCCTTGATCAGTGGTGTGGATGCCGGCAGGGTGCTACCTACTGCTGGTGACACACCTGCATGGGACACCTGCTCTGCATGCTGCATTCTTTTGCTATTGCCATATACAGCTGGGGTCATATTGTACCCATTCCCCATGGCAGGGGTACAACCAGAAAGGCACCTGTGGGTGAAGTTTGTGTGAGCTGGGTGCATGTGTGCTATGGACACTACTTGCATCTGACACACAATGGGCATTCCAGTTATGCTTGCATGTGGAGGTACATCAGCTGTTTCCCAATACATCAGTCCTACCTACTTTGTGATCTGCTAGTGTTTGGGCAGACAACACCGGTATCCCCTACTACAGGACCAGATAATGTGATGCATACCTGTTTGTACTATTCCAAGGGTGTGTCCATTTCACAGTGACACAATATATACTGTATGCCTGGGGTACTTTCCCCTGTGTACTGCTTGTATATCTAGCCCAATAGCCATGCCATGTCAGTCTTTCAGATGGTGACACATATTACCACCATACATTTGCAATGGCTTACTGCTAGCTTGTGTTATACTGGTAGGTATTGTGTTTGGCACTGCAGTTGTGAGGACTTGTCCCTATCATCAGCGGTAGTGGGCAATGGCCACCAAGCCTTACCTCAACATGCATACATACCAACCACTCTCACACAATATGAAACACACCAACCTAACACACACATACCTGCATACTGTGCAGATGCTACAACCTATCCTGCTACCTTGGCCACCTCTGTGCATCTGTGCTCCACTGGTATTATACCTACACATACATGTTCCTACATTTCTACATAGGGTTGTGGGGGGCACACCTGACTGTTACAGCATGTGTACATCGGATTGGGGGGGCAAACCAGACCGCTGCTACATACATACGTAGGGTTGGGGGTGCACACCTGTTTCTACATTCCTACACAGGATGGGGGGCAAACCTGACTATTTCTACATTTCTACATAGGATTGGGGGGCACACCTGACTGTTTCTACATTTCTACACAGGATGGGGGGGCACACCTGACTGTTACTACATTTCTACACAGGATTGGGGGGACACCTGACTGTTACTACATTTCTACACATGATTTGGGGGCACACCTGCCTGTTATTAAATTTCTACGTAGAATGGGGGGCACACCTGACACTTGTACACATTTGCTATGACTGTACTGGTATGTCAGGTACTCCATTTCATTCTGTATTCTAACCTATCATGCTGACTACAGGCATATCAGTGTACTACAGGTCTTAGCTTTGATTGACCTACATATTAATTTCTGACTTCCTACCCTTCAGAACTAAGATCCCACTGCCTGACCTGCTGTAGTCTGTCTGTGTAGGCCTGGGGGGGGGGGGTTACCCATAGGCATCATTCAGAGGCCATAGCACAGCCTTTGTTTGTGTTTGCCTACACCTGTCCTGCTGGCTGTGACTGTTGTTGGTCATGTGAACCCCCCTGACTGGCATGCATGAGTCACTTATCTTGTGGGTGTCCCAGTATTGAGGGTGGTGCTGAAGGGCTGCCTATGTTGGATGCACATAGTACACTCCCTACACATGGTTGAGCACAGGTAGTGTCATGTTTGGAATCCCTTTTACTGTATGTGAAAGTCAGAGAGAAGTGTTATTCCCTGGGACCCTCCTGTGTCAGTGTATGTGCTATGCATTGCCTCTTTGCCAAGGCCAGGGCATAGTGGGCACGCCTTCTTCTGCTTACTTGGGCAGGGTCAGGTTGTTCCTCCTCTGAGTCACTCTGTGCCTGTGCAGGCCTTGGCATTGGTGGGGGGCTGTGTGGCCCTGCCCCATGCTGTTCCTGCTGCAGCTGTTTCTGCAGGATCATATTGTGTAGCATGGCACATACGATGACAATTTGGGAACATGTGGCTGGTAAGTACTGCAAGGCTCCACTGGATGTGTCCAGGCACCGGAACTGTGACTTGAGCATCCCAAACACACGTTCTATTATAATTCATGTCTGTGCGTGTGCCTCATTATGGAGTTCTTGTTCAGGTGTGTGTGCATTTCTGATGGGTGTCATAAGCCATGGCTCCAGTGCGTATCCAGCATCCCCCACTAGGTGACCATGAGGGATGTCCCCATTGGCAAATCTCTGGTATAGCTATGTCAGATGCCAGATGTGGGAATCATGATAGCTTCCAGGGCAGCCAGCACACACATTCATTATTATGCCCTGGGCATTGCACATGACTTGGCAATTGATGGAGGGGAAGCCCTTGCGGTTGATGTAGACCCTACCCCGCTCACCGGGTGGTGCTTTGGTGCATATGTGCGTGCAGTCTATAGCACCCACTACCTCAGGGCATTCTGCTATTTGGTGGAACTGTTGCATATCGCTGGCCAACGTCTCACAGGTGTTGGGGAAATATACATGCTCACCGGCATGTGCTGGCATGGCATCCTTGAACTGGTGGAGTGCCCTGGATGCTGATGCCTGTGAGATCCCCATGATATCCCCAGTTTGCCTTTGGAAGGTACCTGTAGCTAGTATTCTTAGGCCTACAGATACCTTGGTATCCACTGGGATGGGTTCCCCTGTGTTAGTTCTGTGTGTCAGGCGTGGCCAGCACAGCTCAACGATTTGCTGTAGGAGGTCCCTGTCCACCCTATAGCGCTCCACTATCTCCAGCTCATTTATCCCCTGGTAGGTTATCCTGGGTCTGGACACTCTTCTCCGTCTCCTCACTGTGGGTTGGTCAACATCATTCACATCCTCACCACCCTCAGCCTCTTCCACAAGTTGTATCATAGCTATTGCAGCCCCTATCATTTTGCTGTTTTGTCTGTTAAAACTTCCCCGCTTGTATACACCAGTGGTGTAGATTATGGGAAAAACCAGAGGGGAAGGTGTTTGCACAGTTTATAGTAGCGTTCTGGGCTGGGCTGGTCTTTTGCCTGTGTAATTGGCTGATTCTGATGCATTTCACCTGCCAGCTATGCTAGTTCTCCTTGATTATCTTCCTACAACTGTTTTCCCTTCCCATTGCCTTCCTGTTTAAGCCCAGGGGTGCGCCGTGCAAACACAGTGCTCAAATGTGCACAGAGCTGCTATTTTCTGGTTTACCTTTTTTTTTTTTCTTTCAAACCCGGTGCACGTCTCGCACACCCGCTTAGGTAATGTAAAGAGTGCTAGGCAGACTCAGACACACCCCCTTGCCTAGCTGTGCTTAGCTAGAAGCAAACTTGAGCCACAGGGCTCTAATCTCCTTACAGTATGCCTGACACACACCCTATGATGTCACCTAACTCCTAGGCTTGCACAAAGCTATTCCTGCTCTTACATTGTTGGGATGTTGGGAGTTGACTAGCATGCTGGGGAAATCTGGGATTCACTATCATTCCCTTCATTTGCATAGGATTGCCTGCTAATGCATAGTTACATGTCTCACACTGAGCCTCCCCCATAGCAACCACTACTCACTGGCCATGTTGACTTCTGCCTGCCATTGACTTCAATGGCAGAATAGTGATTTTAGTTAGAATGCTTATTTTAGGTTTCTTTTCTTATTTTCCCCCAGATCCTATTTGCACGCCGCTGCCCTACACTTAAACAGCCGAAATCGGCTAAAAAAAAATAAAAGTTGATTTTTTTATTTTTAAGCTGTTTTCAATGCCAATGGTGTTATAATTGGCCATTGGCATGCTTCCTGAATGATATGCACCCTTTATTTGGAGCTGTCACTGCTCCGTTTTGGAATATGCATAAATGTACTTGGTTACTAACCGAGTACATTTCTGCAGATTACACTAGTCCTGCATGCTGGTTTCCAGCTTCCTGGACTGCAAATTCACTGCATTTGCATGGATTTCTCCTGCAAATAGGGTAATTTGCATACAGGGGCTGAGTCCATGCAGGACTACTGCAGGAGTGTTCGTGCACGCCCCTGCAAGCTATTCCTGGATCACACGGCAGACATATTGCCTGCTAGAGCTCCTGCATTAATCCTGCATGCCGTGCAAGGCTTGCAGAATCCGGGGACAGTGTACAGGTCTGTATTTACACTGCAATGTGCAATACACATATTTTTTATTCTCATTACATTATACCACTAACAGTGATGGATTGTTGTATGCAAACTTCACTTAGATTCAAAATGAAGAATAATGTATTGTCCTGTTAGATGAGACATTAAGCCAGGGCCTCGTTTGCTTGAGTTGGTTGTACCTCAGATGGATGTAAGAGATCCCATGGCATGTATTGAAAAAAGTTGGGGAAAGTCCCCAATGCCCTGGACAAATTTCCCCTAGTAGTATAAATACCACCTCAGGTCTGCCCTGAAAATAGGTTCCTAGCCTAGTGAAACTATCCTGGTCAACAAAGGATAAATATATAAATAAGACAATCATACGAATGGTCCACAGGGTTATATTAGTGTTGCAATATACAGAGTTAGTTCATATTACATTTATCAGTGGTTAAAATCTGTGTGTAGACTTCATTTTTATTTCATAAAATCAGCTGTGATTAATATTCTGCAACAATGCAGTGACAGATGTTTATTTATTATTTATTTATATTTGTTTACTGAAGGAGTGTACTGATCTCAATGGATTATGCAGGTACAGCCTGGGTGAATAGGAACACATAAGAAATGAACATTTATAGATAAAAAGATATACTGAAAACATATACATATTCACAGAAGCAAGAATATGCTACAACATTTAGTTAGTGTTAATAATATAACATATAATAACAATATAGTTAACATTTAGTTAATGTAGATAATTGTAATACATTTATGTAAAAAAGAATGAGTTTACAATTGTTTAAAGTGTGAAAAAGTAGTCAGATTTTATTCCACAGGAAAGAAATGAGTGTGTATGGGACGTTACCTATAGAAATAAGGCATAATGTGAGGGTTACTTGGAGCAATGCAGGAGCACAGCCAAGAGACTGCTAGATATTTTTTAAATATGGTTTAAAATATTTTAGACTGTTCATTGGTCAAAGAGTGAGAGGAATGGAGTTCACTTTTTGGAGCTGTAGTTGGAGTAGAGGAAGTCTCCTGCTGAGTTGTCTGATTTGTTTACAAGTGATTTCTGTTTGTCTGTAGATGGTGGAATTGTATTAGCGGAGTAGTATGTGATTTAGAGATGGACAGTGTTCTGCTTTGTTAATGAGATTATGAGTAGTCACTAACTGTGGCAAGATTAGGTAGTGGTGCAGTTATGTCCAGTTTATCTGATTTAGAGACAGGCAGTGATGTGTTCTATGAGGTAACTAAGCTGCAGGCCTAGCAACTATGTTATAGCATTGTTGTAGTTGGCCTATCTGTGGAGAATGTGGGTTTGTGATAATGGTCATGGTGTAAGGGAGTGCTGGTAGAAGATTGGCTGAGCAATGAGCTTTCTGGCATTTTCATTTAGATATGGTTTACTCATACAGAGTAAGCTGAGGTTTGGGCTTTTATTGCTTCCTGTTTTATACAAAGGCCAAAGTTCATGTTTTTGTCTATGACTATACCTAGAAGTTTGGTGTGAGTAACACATTTATTTTTGAACTGTTTGATGAAGTTATCTGAAACAGTACTCTTTGTCCAGTCAAATGTTGAGGAGTAAAGAAAATGAACTTACATTTTAGGGTTCAGAAGTACTTGAATGTCTATAAGGCATGTTTCTATAGAGAAAGAAATAAAGGGATCTTAGAAAAATTACAAGAAATAACCTAAGGTATGAGCACAACAGGTCAAGGTCAAATAATCTCCATATTAGATAATGGAGGGATGCTTACCTGCTGTGAGTGGGTCATTTATGAATATAGCAAAAAGTAGGGGGCCAAGGATGGACCCTTGGGGAACAGCAACAGATATAGTGAGGAATAATTCATTTTGTCATTTAACTGCCTGATATCTGTTGGATATGTAAGCCTGAAACCAGATGACTGATGATTGTCACTCCCTTCCCTCCAAAGTTTCAAATCTTGACAGGAATATTGCGTTTTCATTGAGACTTCACTGTTGGTTGATTACGCAGCACTGTTTTATTTAATCTTATGTCTCTGACATAAGTAAGTCTTCTATAAAAATTTCCATGTGTGCCTTTTCCTGGTTTCTCCATTCCTCTAATTCCTAAAAGTATAATACAATTTCCAAAATATCTTAATATCTCTTTAGGATATCAGGTTATTTTTTTCTTGTCACAGGCTTACTAAGTTTGGCTGTAATTTCTTCTATTCTCAGTGGCCTATGTCACTGTGCTGCAACTTTTTACAGCCTTCAGCTGTTATTGCTTTCTAAAGTTACATATATAACCTGAATCCTCCTTTGTTTGTTTTTTATCACTCTGGAGTCACTCCTCTTCTTGTTTTCTGAGACTCCCCCTCTTCGACAGTTCTACAGCCTTTGTCAATCCCTCTAATTAATTTCTGTTCCTTCTCCACATATCTCTTTCTCTTATTCATACCATGTTATGAAAATCTATTTTCATTTTATCCCTCTAACTAGCTCTGGCTTCTAAAGAAATTTCTGTCATTCTGAATAATTTTTTAATCATGTCCACTATCCATTGCTTAAATAAGTCTCTATCAAATACTTAGGAAACAATGTCTCATTTTTAGATTATTACCTGTCAATTTTATCTTAGATTTTATTGGTTTGCAATCTGATGGATAGGCCACAAAGTTTTCAATTAAATAGATTTGCTCCTGTGAAATGTAACTTCTAGCCAATCTAATCTTGTTTTGAATTTTGAGGAATAATCCTTAAATGCTGTTTTCCTGGTACTGTATTTGCATCTTTGGTTCCAACTATTCTCATTCATGTCTTCAGAAATTTACCTTTTCTTATATATTATCTCTTATAGGTAACTCTGATACATTCTCACTATTGCAAATCAGATTCTGATCTTCTCCCATAAATAATATACCCTTTGAAGTTATCCTCACAAAATTCTCTTAAGGTCTTTAATAGCAGTTTTAGGTGGAATATACACACGTGACAGTGCAGTCCTCCTCCCATGCCAATAGTTTCTTTCTAACAGAAATCTGACATTACTGTCCTTTTTTCTAACACTTCTGGGTCCCTTCTCACAATCATTATTCCACTCTTTCTTTGCCTCTGATATTCCACTGAATGTACACCCTGAAATCCTTTCTTTCTCAATTCACTTGCTAATTTCTACCGAAATACATTACCTGTAACATCACTATTTTCATACTATATTTCTTAAAGTGATTCAACACTCTCCTTTTTATCTATACTTGTAAGGCCATTTAAATCCAATTTTATTACACACAAAGTTGCCATTACTCCCATATATTACACATGACAATTCTTTTGAATACATGTTTCCACCCTGAAGCTTTCATGTAGAAGCAAGTGGCTTGGAGGATATTCTATGTTGTGGCTTCTTTTCTCTTTTTAAACCTCTGTCACATTTTCCCAGACATTTATTTTACAGTAGAAACATTCAAGAAACAAAATAAATAAACACATGAATAAAATACATGTTTCCACCCTGAAGCTTTCATGTAGAAGCAAGTGGCTTGGAGGATATTCTATGTTGTGGCTTCTTTTCTCTTTTTAAACCTCTGTCACATTTTCCCAGACATTTCTTTTACAGTAGAAACATTCAAGAAACAAAATAAATAAACACATGAATAAATAAACAAGAATATCCATTTTCTATCTCTATCCCCTTTTAATACATAACAAAAATACAAAATTATAGATATTTTCCTTAAAAGAAAATCTATCTCAATCCAGACAGGAGCAGCTACTCCAAATCAGTGGCTGCATCTAGATGTATTACCTGTTCTAAAGGTACGATTAACCATTCTAATACACATGTCAAATCCTATGCTCCTATTCACTTGGATTGCTAGATTTTCTTATCTTATATGTTTTCCACACTCAGATGGTAAATATAGCTATGATTTCTGCATGTATTAGTTCTTTACCTTAAGAAAAAGTACACAGGTTAACCTTAAATAAATAAACTAAATTTTCTGCTGTTATATATACTACATTAAAGTATTAAGGCTGCTAGGAAGGTAACTGTTTTTCCTTTTTTTTCTCTTCACTGAACTGGTTGGCATGCATTTTTAAAAATGACTTGCATTACATTTATTTATTTATTTTATTTATTTAGTTTACATTTATTGACCAGGATAGTCCGACTGGGACAAAGCCCTTTTTCAGTGGAGGCCCAGGGAGAAAAGCTCCACAGTACAATTATAAATTATACAAACATGTTGCATTAAATGCAAAAATACAGTAAGGTTAGCAGCCTATAGCTTAATGATAAAAGAGACAAGAAAAACATAAAAGTGGAACAGATAAAGAATAGTAGATAACAAAATTCAATAAGTTGATCAGTAACTAAATGAAATCAACAGAAGTTATAAAATTATTATTAATAGGTTAAGATATAGTACAGCAGAAATCAAATGTAAAGGGGAGAAGTAGCAGAACAAGAGTAACGTGACTCTGCAGTAGCAGAACAAGAGTAACATGACTCTGCAGTAACAGAACAAGAGTAACATGACTCTGCAGTAGCAGAACGAGAGTAACGTGACTCTGCAGTAACAGAACAAGAGTAACGTGACTCTTGGGGTGAAGAAGTTGATAGGTGGAGAAGCAAACAAAGCATAGGAAAGAGTAAAGGGGGAAATGGGGGTTAGGAAGGAGAGAACGGTAATGAAGAAAAGAGAGAGAGTAAGGACTCTCGTCAGGTGGGGTGGTTACAGTGACATATCCAGTTTGGGTTTAGATATTCTTTAAGAGAACTCTTACATTTGTGGACTTCTATGCTCCTAAGGGTCATGGGAAGCTTGTTCCATTGAATGGCAGGAGAGTAGTTATATTGGTTCTATCAGATTTTTTAGGTTTGTAAATCTGTAGCAAGTATTGAAAGGAGACTATAGATGAAACACCAGGGCAGGAAGAAAATGTATTGATGATGGAGTGAATGACGAGCATTTGAGTAACTTTGAGTTGGTTAGGGAACTCTAGCCAATTGAGTGACCTGAGGGCATAACAGTGGTGAGATCTGGATGGCACATTAGCAGCAAATCTAGCTACTTTGTTATAGGCAGATTCACGTTTAGTGAGACGAGAAGACTGAAGATTTGTAAATATTTGTGAGCTGTAGAAAAGGTTGGGAAGAAGGTAAGCATTGGCTAATGAGATTCTGGATTCAGGGTCAGGAGCCTTTTATTTCTATACAGAAGGCCAAGCTTTTGGTGAGGTTTCTTTATATGAAGATCAAATTTCAGTTGGTCATCTATGATTACTCCAAAGAGCTTAGTTTGGCTAATAGGGATGATGTTAGTATTATTCAGTGAAAAGATTTGAGGTGATAGAGGGGTTTAGGGAGGAAAAGTAAGAGTTTTGTCTTTTTAGGATTGAGTAAGTCATGTAATGTAAGTCATGTTTCAGTAAGATTGCATGAAGTTTGTGTGAGGGTAAGTAGTTCTGTTGGATTGTCAGCTGTAGAGATAATAGTAGAGTAGTCAGCATACTGTATGAGGGGCAGGATTTATGTAATTCATTAGTAAAGATATTAAAAAGAATGGGTCCAAGAATAGAGCCTTGTGGGATGCCAGTATTAATAAGGAGAAATGGAGAAATAGCAGAAAACCATTTGCTGGACTGCTGCCGATTAGAAAGGTAGCTTTTAAACCAGGCGATTGTTGCTGTGGAAAGGTTGAGCTGGGACAGCTTCAAGATGAGTATAGGGTGGGAGACATTATCAAAGGCTTTTGCCAGATCTAAAAACAGGCACGAAACAAGTTTATTGTTATCTCTAGCAAGGGAAATTGTATTGGGAAAGGAAATGAGAGCAGAACTAGTTCTGTGGTGTGGGAGGAAGGCATGCTGGGTAGGAGTGAGCAGGTTCCCATGAGTAATGTGGGCCATGAGTTGTTTATGGATACAGTGTTCAAGCATTTTTGAGAGGGAAGAAAGTATGGTAACAGGTCAATAGTTGGAAAGATCTGTGGAATTTCCACTTTTGTGAATAGGTATAGTATAGAACTGTTTCCAAAGAGAAGGAACAGTAGATTTAGTGATAGAGCAGTTTATAAGGATGGAGACACGGTATGCCATAGATGTAGCAGCATTTTTTATGAAGAAAGATGGAAGATTGTCAGCAGATGGGGAACAGGTTTTAAGGCTGAGGAGAAGTTTTTTTAATGTTGCATGCAGGAACTGGCCTTAGTGAAAAGGGGGGTGGGTTGCTGATTGGGAGCTGTAGGTGGTAAGAGATTAGTTGGGTTGAAAGCCTGTGAAAGTTTGCTTATGGTGTCAATGAAGTAAGAATTGAAAATGGATGCAGTTTCAGAGGGTGTATTGTTGGGAAATGGATTAGGTGTTGAAGGATTGCCTCGGTAAAGTATTTGGTTTATTGTGTAGACTGAGGTAGAAGGTAGAAATTTCTTTTATCAGTATTAATATGTTTTTGGTGAGGTTACAAAGTTCCCTATAACTTTGGAAGTTAGAGGGAGATTTAGTCTTGGACCAAAGTTTCCAGGCAGTCTCTTTTTAGTATAAGAGATCGAGTAAAGTTGCTTAACCAGGGGGAGTTGTGGGATTTAACTCTAACAGGTCTAGGAGGAGCCAGAGAGTTGACTATGTTAAGGAAAATTGAGTTAAAATGTGACACAGCTTCATCAATAGGTAAGGTAAAGAGGGGGGCCCAATCTATAGCTGAAAGAGCATTGTTGAAAGTCACAGGATTAAAGGTAGTTAGTTTCCAGCATTCGTTGAATTTATGGGGTCTAGAGATGTGGGGAGAGAGTCAAAGAATACGAATAGGACAGTGATCGCTGATAGAGTCAGGTATTGTTTCAGGGTTATGATGCAGGTTAGCATTGGAGACTAAAATCCAGTAAATAATAAAACTAGAATTGGTGGGTTTATGATGGAAGGTGGGAGATGAGGTAAGTTGTGTGTAGCCAAAAAGGTCAATGCAGTTGGTAGGAGAGTTAGAGCAGAGATTAGACCAGTTTATATTAACATCGTTAAGTATTATGATCTCATTAGGTATATGGTCTGACATCCAATTTAGAATCTGTTCAAGTAGGGGTATATTATCACCAGGTGGTATGTAAATGGCAACTATTGTTGTAGTTTTGTAGCTGCTAGGTTTAAAGTTGGCAGTAAGATGCTCAGCATGGTAAAAGGAAGGAGGAGGAGGATTAGAAAGGTGGTAACAGAAAGGCGGTCTGAGTACAAAATCACAACTCCACCTCCCTTTTTATGTGTTCTATAAAACCATAGAATGTTGTAACCTGGGGGAAGAAGTTCAGTATCAGAGTTGTGTGGTTTAAGCCATGTCTCAGAACAGAAAGAGTAAATATATTAGGGGAGTATTGGGCTATCCATGAATGAAATTCTGTTATCTTGTTAAGGATACTGTGGATGTTGACAGAGTAGAAAGATATATGCTTTGAAGTTAGGTTAGGAGTGTACAAAGGGATTTGTGGGGCAGTTAAAGGAGCAGGTAAATTAGTTAGAGGACCAGGATTATGGTGAAAATCACTAGAGAGTAGTAAAGTGTGAAAAAGCCAGAGAGGAAATAATAAGAAAATGTAGGGAGAGATATATTTTTGTTTTGTCCTGGAACTGATAAACATTAGGGGACTGTTTAATTTTGGGCAGCGTATATTCTGTACAGAAGAAGAGTGAGGCTGGTATAGAATAGCAGTGGTGAATTTGGAGATGGGTGATTAAGTGAGAGGATGTTGGAAAACAAGGTTAGTGGATTATTTGAGTGTGGTATGAGGTAAGGTTAGCGAAAAATAGAAGAAGAGTAGATATTAAGAAGAGATGAAGAGAGCATGAGAAAAAAAGTAATGGACATGTTGGTGAATAATGTCTGTATAAAAGAAAAGAGACAACATGTGTTATGAATAGAAGAGAGGCTGTAAAAGTAAAAGGAAGTGAGGTAAGGGGGTGGGAGTATAGATGGGTGGAGAAATAGAAAGAGTTATAAAGGTAGGAGGAGATAAAGGTAGGAAAGGAAGGTTTAGATAGCTTAAGGTTATAGGAGGTTGGCTAAGGAAAGGGGTAGGATTAATGTTGTTAGCTATATAGATAATTAATCTGGGGGTGGGTGGAATGGGGGTAGGGTAGAGGCGTGGAGTGAGCCTGAGCACAGTGAGGGCGAACATAGCAGGTTGGACCAGGTTCCATGAAAAAGGTACCTCAGAACACACTGTACAGACTTCTTATAATTGCCTGCACCTCAGGAATGTGTGTTTACAGCTAAGTGTATGAGATAAATGAGAAATTACTTAGCCAGTTTGCAAATTCAAGAAATATTGCATTATAAAACATATAGAACAGTTATTATACCAATAACCGACAATGTGGGTGTGGTATATTGAAGATTTACCCACAGTCAGTGTGGTTTAATCACAAGGGCAAAGCCCGAGTGATTAAACAAAGCCATCTGTGGGTAAATCTTCAAAACATAACACCCATGCCATTGGTTTTTTGCTATTATACAATGACATTATTTAAGAAAAAAAATGATTTACTTTTTTTTAAATAATGTCTTTGTAGAATGACGTAATGGTGTTCTTCTGCATGGTTTCCTGATTCTGCTCTTTGATGAAGTACTGCACACATGTGTGGGACTTGCATTCTCAGGCTTATGAAGTACATCACTGGTTTAGCAAGCAAACAATGGAGAAAGGATGATCTCCGCTGCTATTTTTTTTTAAAGAAAAAAAATGTTAATTCCCGACAGTTTAGAGGTAAAAGAAAGACAGGAAAATACAAGGAAAATCAGGTATGTTTTAGTTTGTAGAATGTGTCTTATTTTTCTTTTATTTTCTGTGCTCTCCTATGTACTTTTCTTTCATTCAGGCTAATGCGTGTCTACCACATAATAATAGAAAAAAAAAGTCTGGCCGCTCAATGATACTTTAACGGCTAGAATTTTATTGTTGGTATATACTTGATTTAAAATGGGCACGCTGGTTGGGCTGACCAATCAGCATACTCCTTTTAGAATGCTACAGACCAGTCATTGTATAATATCGTTTAATTGTCTATATAATATCATTAATACATATTTGTGTCCTACCAACACCCAAGCACAGCATGTTTCTTTCCAGCCTGTCTTATCCTGTTACTGTGTAAAGTCTTAATGTTTTGCAGACAAGAGTATTTTTTTTACCTTAACACCACTAGCATATTCAACTGGCACTGATAAAACTTTCCTGCCCATCTTATATTTAAAATGCCTCAAGTCACATTCTGTGTGAAACTGCTTTATGCTCATGAAATAGCATATGATTTAAATTGGGGAACCTCTACAGAAATATTAATGAAAAAATAAAAGTGTTTTACTTTCAGTCATTTTTAAGTCCACGCCATGTCCTTCTAAAGATTAATGGCATTAAGTGAAGTTTACATTTTACAGTTTTCCCACCAATTCAATGCAGTAAACAAACTTCCGGCCTTTTCCACTGACTTCTTACATTACTACAGGTCACATACCTAAACTATAACTAACATGGTTGATGCTTTACAGTTATCCCACTAATTTACTTTGTTGATGGTCATCTTTTCAGTCATATATATTTCCAAAAAATGGTCTTTGATTAGAGGATGATATATTCCTAATTCCTTTAGTCAGCTCCTGTTTTTTTCTGTTATTCAAGCAGTTGTTTACTTTTTAACAATGGCAAAGTCTCTCTCTCTCTTTCTGGACATTCTTAATGAAAGGAGAATAAGCGAAGCTGCTTTAGCACACTGGCTCACCCTTTGTTGACTTATTCTGTATCTCATTCTGGTTTCAAAAACATATTTGATACGCCAGGAGATACATTCTAAAGACAGTTGGAGAAAGCATATTAAACTCGCAACTGACTGTCAGCATCCCCAATTGACCAGGGTAGATGTTTTTTTTTTTGGCATGATGTAAAACAAATAATAAGAATTACCAGTATCAATGGCACAACTGTTTTTACTTTTTCTAACATCTAGGCAGTATAATTATTATCCAGTAACATAATATTATAAAAAAGATTATTTTTACTGGCAGTTTTAACAATTTCACAGTTTTCACACTAGACCTCTAATCAACATGTAGCCCAGTCAGCTATTATCTAGAAAGTTCTTCAACAAAATATGTTTTTTTTTTTTCTGTTCTCAAGACACACATCTGCTGCTTCTAGACATCCTGAGGGGCACTTCAGTACTGCTTCTACACAGTCAGCAAGATGATTGCGATTTCTGCCATGTTGTGTAGCACGATCATTTGGAGACTGACTGGACATCACCATTAAATGTCTCTGCAAAGGAATGGATTGGCCACATTCATCATAATTTGCACATGAGACAAGGGCATAATGCCTGAAGGCTGGGATGGACACAAGGTAGACACCTGGTCAGGGAACAGCATCATCATGAGCCAAGGGTTGTGGCATCATTAACCTATGTGTGGGGAGCTGCTTTGCATCAGATTCTGGTAAAGTCTAGTCACAAGAGTGGTTTCCATGGGGACACTTCTGTGATGAATAGCAGGGGTTACAGAGCCCAAATACATACCACTTCCACTACATACCACTGCCATTGCCACTGATATATACATAGGCTAGAGGGTGAGTGGCCTTAATGACTCCTCAGGAGTTGAAACATTTCAGTCTGAGAATAGTATATATGGGTCCCCTTCAGATGGTCAAACTTTTAAAAGCTCAACTTTCATATGGCTGAGACCATATGATCGAACTTTTAATTGCTTGGTTGGTCTGAATGGGGATCTCCATAGAGCATGGAACGGGAAGATCACCATTTACCACAATGTAGCACGATCTCGGAGTTGGTATATTTAAATAGTGGGGGGTGTGGGCCCCACATGCTAGCACTGTTTTTTTTTATTCATTTCTTTTTTTTTTTCACATTTTTGAACATTCAAATGTTTGATCATATGGTCTTGACCATATGAAAGTATGAAAGTCAAGCATTTGGATGTTCAATTATATGAAGTAGACCCATATATATATATATATATATATATATATATATATATATATATATATATATATATATATATATCTACATATATATATATATATATATTACACACATACAATATTTCTCAGGAAGGGTCACTGTTACTTATACAGTGACTGTCACCTTTACTTGCATTGATAATACACTGTCACTTGTCAAACTGGGAATCTGATATAAAGATCTCAGTTGCTGATCACTCTTTTAATGAGATAATCAATATTATGTTGATAGCTATGTCCAAATAGTCTCACTTCAAATGAGCTGACAGCAGCAGTCACTCCAATGCTGCAAAAGATGCCTTCTCTAGAAAGATAAGACATCCGGTTTGTTAACCAGGCAGGTGCAGTGGACACATGGTCCCTTTTCAGTAGCAATCAAGTAGTAATGTCTGGTCAAGCAATGACTTGCTCAAGGTCACACAGGAGGCAAAGGAGGGTTGAGGGAATCAAACCCTGCACCATAGAAACTACAACTCACAACCTTAACCTCTTCACCAGCTATCATATATACAGCAGCCACAATATTTACCAAATGAACAAATGAAAACTCTTTACAGTGACAGAGAATCCTAAAAACAGCTGTAGTTATTTTCAGTTTCTTGAGTTTGATGACTGATACTTCAATATAAAAAAAGTCTAACAAGTCCATAATCCAAACATCTTGATGAAGCTTCCTCTGCCAGTTAGACTTCCCAAAGTCCAACTAAAAGTCTCAGACAAACAGATATAAAATGGCAGCAGGAGCTGTAGTGAAGTACATTCATTGGTAGTTTTACTTCCTAACCACCAAATAAAGGCCCCAGTCATCAAGAAGGGAAAAAAGGACAGCAGTGGTTATCATGCAGCACACTTAACAGAAGTTAGAGAGATTTCAAAAAGAAATAGCATCTGTCTTTCATTTCTAAACAAGCTGCTGACTGCACAGATAGTACTATTCCTGCAGCTCCCTAAGAAAGCAGTGAGTAAGCAACCGTAGACAGTGTCATATTATTAAAAAAACTCTAAATCCAGGCAACATATGTTAACATTTCAACCCTACATAACTGACAAGTGTTTTTTCTTGACAGTCCCTCCAAAAGAAGCAGCTTAGGGAAGACAATGTGTTTTTATAATTAAATCATCCAATTTCCTTTCTTGGAAGACCCTGTACATTTTTTTCATACTGGAGTAAAACTCTTGCCATCTCCACTTGGCATTTTATTACTTTAATAATTAATTTTGTCATTTTAATTGGCTACTGGATCCCAATATCTGCATGGTACTCCAACAGTTGGGTCCACCCTAGTTTAATACTGAATGTGTCTCTAAGCTCTTCTAATACTTTTCAGATGCTCTAAGCATGATCTTAAGAATAAAGTTAAACCTCTTCATTTGTCAGTGGGATGGTAAGAAGTAGATTTGAAATCTTTTCCCTTAATGGTCTACATGCAAGTCAGTAGGTCTTATATAAAGTTAGCATTTCTGTCTGTTACTATCTATCTGGGAAACCTACCCTACTGAGCATTTCTATCAGGGCATTTACTACCTTTTTTCTGTATCAACATAGGACAAAGCCTTTGCCTCAGGTTACCTGGTAACCTAATCCAGAAAAAAGTCATTCATTTTGCCTGGGATGCTTTGGCTACTAAGACCGCCCACAATATCCATGGTTACCAACTGAAATGTTTCTTCCATAACAGGTAAAGGTAACAAAGCAGCATTAGCTTAGTCTCCTGCCTTGCAAATGCTCATATGCCTAACAGTAAGTACCTTATCAAATACTTTGCAATGCTTGCTAGACTAAAATTTTGCTTAAGCCTCTTCTTTGTTTGCTTTGCACCTAGATTGCCTGAAAAAAGAATATAATGGATTATGGCAAAAATAATGTACTGGAGACTAGACTCTGGGGACTATTAAATCTTGTATTACTTTTTCATCTAGTCCCATCCAGAAGTCTATTCTCAGCATAATAGACTTTTGTCTCAAAATCAACTTCCTCTAATCTTGAGAACCCAAAGTCTGCATGATTCATAGGTTTATATGTAACTACAAGAATACTGACATCTGACAACCTTAAGAAGCCTAGCCTTACATTCCCATACCAGTTTTTAGTCCTTACACTTGGGGTACAAATAACCCAGAGACAGGTAGAACAAGGACATGTTGGGATTTTTACATTTTGTCCTGATCTATGAGGGTAAAAGTTGCTAAAACCATGGGTTAAATTGTAGGTATCCATCCATTTGTCCAAAGTATGTTTAGACAGAGTTCGAGAAGTACATTGCTTTATGTGGCATGGAAAACCATTTCACAGAAATGAAATTCTCTGTGATACACTAATTACACTTCCAACATGTTCTATTTATGTAGCACAAGAGACTGAGTGGGTGTTTATGCCAACAGTAGCCTTGCAAATCTGTAATGTGTCTCTGTGACATCAAGAAGAGGACAAGGCTTTGAGATGGCCTTGACAGATATTATGATTTAGGCCTTCAATTTAATAATTGAGGAAGCATTGCAGTCATTATAGTTATGACAAATGCAAAATGAAAGGGGCATTATAATCAATGATTACCTTACTAAATGCAGATTAAGGACATGGACATTATAGTTGTAGATATAAGCTGTGTGATGAAAAGGACTTCCTTACATTAGTTGATAAATGGGGATCAAGGGACAGTTCATTGACAACACAGGTTTCCAAAGCCCTGACTACGGGATCAGTTTTCAGGGGAGCATTGTCAAATTCATAGATACAAGGGAAGTCATGCTTGCCACGGGATATGAGTATATATTTCCTGGCATTTCATTTTTGTCCATGGTTTTTGACACTAGCTATTTTTTAGGACAGGCCTTCTTCAAGGATTATGGTGTGCACTGAGGAGTTTATGACTGCACCAAGTTTGCAGTCATATGCAGACCAGATCAGCCACAAACCCTTAACTTTAGCTTTGACTTCCAAGTTATACAAGCCAAAGAGGGGAATTCCAAGGAGTGCACCCTGAGGAACACCACTAATGGTATGTCTTTTGGATGAGGTAGAGTCACCCAACGTTATTTCCTGGGTTCTATATGTGAGACAGTTTTCTGTCCAACAATTTACTAAAGGATTTAAAATTAGCTTGAAGAGTTTATCTGACACGAGTGCAGTATGGTGTTGAACATCTTTATGAGGTCTAGCTATGCAGTGTGTACTGATTTTCCCTCATCTAGTGCATTCATAAATTTTCCAAGGAAGTCAGCTGAGTTAAGTAGACAAGATCTGCCATAGTTTCATAGGTAAGCACCAGGCTAGCTGCCCTTGCAGGGCATTTTATACCTACCCAATTTCACTTTTTGTGCTTGAATTAACCTGTTTCATTTGGTGTTAGATTGTCTTTACCCATCCCATGGTAGATCATTTATATATTACCCCTAGTGAGAATAAGTGGGGTCATATCGTAGATAATGTCAGGGGACCCGTGAATGGGATAAAGTATATAGGAAGTAGTTGTACAGAGGGCAGTCATTGGTTGAATTTTCTGTTTCCTAGCCATAGATCCAAGTTGCACTTGAATATGGACAGGGATGAATTTTGTTTTAAGTGGATAAGGAGTCTGTTCTAGAGCAAAGGTTTCCTTTGCTAGATAAACCTGTCCCACCAAACTATTCTATTGATGTTGCATAAGAGGTTTAGATCCCCAGACTGAGCATTTCTGATGCCATTTGACTTGTTGATGTGCAGTGACTATATCAGTACTGGATCAGAGGATGCCTTGTATACAAGACACAGGTCAACTCTTAGCAGCCTGTAAGACAGTGAATGTAGTGACAGGGATTTGAGTCAGTCCATGTACGTCATATTGTTTAGGACTTGTATCCTTTTACTAAGGTACCTATGTGGGTGTTCCAGTTGTTGCATATGTCTGGACTGATACATACCAAGCAGGGCACTACACTCACTGACTGGCCCAATAAAGGCTGAGTAAAGGAGGGCAATGACATCTCTATAGCTAGATTAAATCCATTTGTTTATAAGCTGCGCTGTAAAGAAAGGTTTTCTTATAACAATGGGCACATGCTGGTCAAAAGTTAGATCACTGTCCACATGCATTTCCAAATTCAAAACAAGTAGGTCAACTCTTAGAGGTGTACTGTCAATGTGGTATTTCCCCAGGGTAGATGCCTTTCCAAGGGATGCCATAACATGGTTTTAGTACTTAGGTTTAGCCCACAAGTTTGGCATCAGTTATTTATTTGGGAGGAACCTTCCTGCAGGATGGCTAAGTCATTTGGGGATTCAATGACTGGTCCTAGCTTGCAGTCATCTGCAAACTTAGTCAGCCTGGGCAAACTGGCGACTGGTATCTTTGTAGAGGTAACATCCACTATATTGATTTCCTGAATCCTATCCATGAGCAAGTTGGCAATTTTCCTTGATGAATTCGAAATGTCTTGCATAGATAGTAAGTTGCCTATATTGTTATTTATAATTCTAAAATGATCCTTTCCTTAACCTTACATTTGAGAGTGATCAGGCTTATGGTTCTGCAGTTATTTGGATCCACTTGAAGTCCCACCATTGGGTCCACTGAATTTCCACCATTGCACATGGAAATTACTGTTACTGTCTTCCATTCAACAGCATTTAGACTGTTTTGAAGCTGATATTGTATGGCATCTGTAAAGGTATGAATACATTATGTTTCAAGCTGATCAGTAGGCAGTCTGGCATGTTGTCCTGCCCCATAGAAATAGTATTCTTGGCCTTGGATAACACTTTGAGAACTTGTTCTTGGGAGATTTGAGGGTGGTTATATTTGTGGCTATCTGGTCGGAGAATATCGGAGAGGAGAGGGGTGAAGTTTGAGTTCAAGTTGTTTGCCACTAGACAGGCAGTTTCAACCAAGTCTGAGTTTTTGACATTATTTTCTTTTAGCTTTTGCAGCTCTGTGCATTACTTCTGACATTTCTAACGTAGTTAAGGAAAACATTGTGGTGATCCTTCTCCTGGGTGGTCATTTTTACCTCTTATCTGGCTTTGATATGATCAGGGTCCAAAGTTCCTTGTTTAGTTTAACAACGGTATTTTTGGCATGTGAGAGTTACGTTTATTTTTGCATGTTTGTGTGCAATCAGTTTTTTTTCTTTTATTATACACCCTGTTTACATTGCGGTCCACCACTGGGGTTATTTTCGAATTTGACATTGTATTTATTTTGAGGAGGACAGAAGCATCTATGCAGCTATTTACATGTGCCTAGAATTTGGCAGCAAAGGATTCCACATAAACAGTGGGATTGTGAAGATGGAAGGGTCCTTTGAACTTAGCCCAGATCATCACTCAGTTTTAGTACATTAGCCTTTGCAAAATCTCTGAATATCAAGGAATTGGAAGTTGTTTTAAGGTTCAGTCTTATGGTGAATGTAACTGATTTGTGGTCTTTTTTAATGCGGAATGAAATTACAATTGATAAGGAGCAAAACTGCCCCAAATTGGTAAGGACCAAATCCAGGACTTTGTAGTTCCAGTTTACATGTGCATAAAATTTGTCAGGATTCAGCATAAGCAGTAGGGTCATCAAGATGGAAGGGCCTTTCGAATTTAGCCAGGTCGTTACTTAGTTTTAGTAGATTAACCTTTGGATAATCTCTGAACACCAAGGTATTGGAAGATGTTTCAGGCTTCAGTCTTACAGTGATTGTGACTAATTTGTGGTCTGATTTGACCAAGGAGGAAGTTTCAACTAGTGGGGTGAATGTATGCCTCCCAGTTAATGGAGATGTTGAAGTACCCTAGAAGAATGGTGTTTGCCTTAACTCACTCAAGCCTATATTGCCATTTTGTATACTTCCAGTTAACACCCATAGCTCCTTATGGCATCTAGACCTAACAGGCACAATTAAAAAGGTCAAGGATTTACTAATACAATGACACTAAGATTGTTAATCTAAGATGTCGTAAAATAGAAAAGCCTTGATTATCTTATGCTTTTTAAACTGATTTTTCAGAAAATGTTCTGGAATGCAAGGAGGAAGTGTGGGCAGAGGGGGACATAGTAGGGGCTCCTTTAATTACCTATTATATAATAGGGGGGTTTCTTAATAGTAAGTTGGATGTAAAGGAGTTCCAGGCATTCATCTTCTCTAATGAATCTGGAAATGAAATATTTCTAAAAACTATGGAGGCACTGTTGATGTGATACCTGTACTCCATGTGCAAAAATGATGGATGTATGGATGGATGGATGGATGGATGGGTGGGTGGGTGGGTGGATGGATGGATGGATGGATGGATGGATGGATGGATGGGTGGGTGGGTGGATGGATGGATGGATGGATGGGTGGGTGGGTGGATGGATGGATGGATGGATGGATGGATGGAGACATCACCACCTTTAGTGCCTTCATCTAATGTGGTGGGCCTGAACACGAGACAGGCATTGAAACCCTGTGCTGACAAGAGTGCTTTCTTTGGTCTTGAATCAGGTCTCTGTAATGATGCACTTATCAATGTTTTCTAGGGTAAGGAATGCTTGTAAGGAATTGAGTTTTTTTTTTTTGAGGCTCTAAACATTGAGCAACAATACTTTAATGTTACATTGCTTCTGCTTGTTATGTTGGAAGTTTTAGAAGACTGCCATTCCTTAAAAAAATACTACTGCAGTGAACAGATATTTTAGCCAAATATACAAAAGCCTTGGGGAAAGAAGTTCAAACCAGTCCTAGCAAATCAGGTAGGACTGTCAACCATCTCTTCCTAGGCTGGTATATATAAGTACCTCTTTGAACAACTTCAGAAGATAACCTAATTGTAGACAACCTATAATCTTTTGTTCATACAGTGGCATCATCCTTGGTAATGGTAGAATGCCAATCAAGGTTAGGTTTATACCTGCATCAGACAAACATTCTGAGAGCTCCAGCATGTCTCTTTTCACATAGCCAGAGAGGTACATCTCATGTCATTTACATCATGTACTATTGCATAATGTGGCAAATCCTCTGACCTGACAGGCAACTGACTGTGACTCTCTCATTGTACAGCCTGGTGAGTGATCTATCAAGATGGCTCAATATGGTGTCAACTATAACTAGGATATTGGATTGTGTAGGGTTTTGCCTTATGGGCTTTTAAGATGAGTAAGTATGACTCAGGTGTATGTTTCATTGTGGTGCTGTCTGTGTCTTGTCTTTGTGAGACTACTGGGGGCACATGTTTCTTAGGTTACCTTTTAGGAGGCCTGTGTGGTTTAGGTAGGTTAATTTTAAGAGTCTCAGCATATGAATGTCTCTAGGTGCTTACTAATATGGACTGTAGGGGGAATTGTACCTATAATCTTTGCAGTTGATTAAATGGAGGTGCTATCTGTCTAAAACAAAAAAATCCCTTTTCTACACATAAAGCATATAGTGCCACCTAACGCAAACCTACTGGTCTAAAATAAACAGAAGATGGAAAAAAAAAAACAGGAAGAATTACTATTTTCTCTAAAAATTACCTCCAGCTCAACTGTTCATTCCATCAGTATAAAAATAATGAAATCCTCATCACCAGCTTCAAACTTAACCGTAAAAACCCTGTGAATTATATAGCAATAACTCACGCCTGGGTGTGGTAATGCTGGATTTACCCACGGTTGGCATGGTTTGGTCACGAGATCTCTGTTGCTTATTTTAAAGCTGTCTCGCTATTTTAAACCCATTTAACATAGTGAGCCAGGTTTAAAAAAAAAGCAACAGAGAAAGTAAGATCTCCGTTGCTTTTTACACACTGTGTCGCTATGTTAAAGGAGTTTAACATAGCAAGACAGCTTTAAAAAAAGCAATGGAGATCTCCGTTGCTTTTTTTAAACCTGTTTCACTATGTTAAACTCCTTTAACATAGCGAGACAGTGTTTTAAAAAAGACTTATACTAATGGAAAAAGTCCGGGTGACCGGACCTTTTTCCATTAGTATAAGTCGATTTACAACATGCACGCTGACCAATCAGCGTGCACGTTTTGGAATATTAATGGAGGGTCATGGTATAATTGGCATCTATATACCTCCAGGTAACAATATCAATATTGCAAATGAGATCTTCACCTGGGCATCTTGTAATATCCCACAAGAAAAAAATAATAATGGATAACTTTAAGATTGTTTGGCTTTGTTTTACCTCCAACAGTTCAACCAGTGCCATCTAGACAGAGTACCTTTACTTATAATCTGTGCAATAAGGTAATATTTTATTGCTGTAGTGATTTCCTCCTTTAAACCCCCTCCATTTAGCTGACAACCCTTTTAATTACTGACATTACATTCCTAATTTTTAAACTTTTAACATTTTAGTATCTTTAAGCACTTTATATTTAATATTTGTAATTTATTTTTTGAAATGTAATTAATATGAATTTCCCATAGATGGAACTCTCTGCTTTAGAATGAATTTAATAGAACATTTTAAAAGTATTTTATGTTTGTTGTTTAATGTGAAGTTTTTCAATGAGAAGTTTTTTATTGTGGTGTTTTTTACTGTGCAGTTTTTTTAATGAGATTTATGAAGGTCTATCATGTTTTGTCTTTGTCTATATACAGGAAGTGTCTATTACATTTGTTAATGGTCCTGACACTTTCATTGGATAATTAATGGAATGATGTTCATTAGGTTTTATTATAAATTATCCTTAGGTATTGCATGCCCACATCTGACGAAGTAACTTTAAACGAAAATGTATTGTGACAACGAATTGTGTCAACATTAATGTTATAGCAGAATAAACTTGTTGTTTGAATCTTCCTCCGTGGCTTCATTGTTTCGCCTTACATCGCATTTTCTTGCATTTAAAGATTTTATTGTGACATAATTTCTTCTCCCACTCATTACTGCAAAAGCGGTAATAAGGACTCCACCATTGACTGGATTTTTACCTTTTCTTTAAACACAATCTCTGCATCTGGAACCCTGCCAGACTTGTTAAGTGACAGTCCTGCCCTCTTTGTCATAAAAAAGCAAAACAACATACAAAAACTGGTTTACTATGGTTTGTGCAAATGACAGACTGTCGGCAGCACTGCTGCAGAAAATCAGAATGTCGTGCACAAAACATAAATGGATGGGATATTCGAACAGTATAAGTATAAGCATAAGTGTAATCGACTATATGCATGGGGATCGCAGTAAAGTGGGGATCGAACATTCAACCATATCCCCACTGTAATGCAATCTAGGAGATAGAATATATTAGTAGCGGGGGGGGGGGGTTGCAAAAATGTGATATGTCACATAGGAGTCTGCTTTACATCAGGTCCTATGATGTGATGGTTTCGGTAACAATGTCAACTCAAATGTGTCGATCATTTGGGTTGACATTGTGGTCGGTCAGAATGTTTGTGTTTATGTTTTGTTGTTTCAAACGGCAAATGTTTTGCCGTTCGAACAAACAATAGTAAACCACAAAAACCTCACTACTTCCATACATTTTGCAGCCTCTCAAACATCAACATATACACCTTTATCTCCAACCTAAAATGTTGCAATTGACGCTGCCTAAAATAACTTCCATTTGATGAAGCTATATCTGGGATTTAATTGTCCTTGTCACATTATCCTTGATCACAATTTACATGCTAAATTGAAGGACCCCCCTAGAGTAGTTTTTAGACGTGGTAGGAATTTAAAAAGCTTATTACAGACTAGGAAGGAAGACAGTTTAGGAAGCAAGAGGAAATGGATGATAAAGTGTAGCATGTGCCCCCAATACCCCTTTATGGAGATTGGGGTCAACATCTCAATCAGAGGAGTGCCCTATGCATCAAAGGGAAAATTTGACTGTAATTCTAAAAGTATAGTCTATTTGGCCCAATGTCATGCCTGCCCAGCTTTTTATATTGGGAAGTCGGACAGGAAACTAAAAGAAAGGGTTTACGAACACCTTTACAGCATCAGGAAGGGTTTACGAACACCTTTACAGCATGAGAAAGGGTTTACGAACACCTTTACAGCATCAGAAAGGGTTTACGAACACCTTTACAGCATCAGAAAGGGTTTACGAACACCTTTACAGCATCAGAAAGGGTTTACGAACACCTTTACAGCATGAGAAAGGGTTTACGAACACCTTTACAGCATCAGGAAGGGTTTACGAACACCTTTACAGCATGAGAAAGGGTTTACGAACACCTTTACAGCATCAGAAAGGGTTTACGAACACCTTTACAGCATCAGAAAGGGTTTACGAACACCTTTACAGCATGAGAAAGGGTTTACGAGCACCTTTACAGCATCAGAAAGGGTTTACGAACACCTTTACAGCATCAGAAAGGGTTTACGAGCACCTTTACAGCATCAGAAAGGGTTTACGAACACCTTTACAGCATCAGGAAGGGTTTACGAACACCTTTACAGCATGAGAAAGGGTTTACGAACACCTTTACAGCATCAGAAAGGGTTTACGAACACCTTTACAGCATCAGAAAGGGTTTACGAACACCTTTACAGCATCAGAAAGGGTTTACGAACACCTTTACAGCATTAGAACATCAAAGCATGAAATGCCCTGGCTAGACATGTGAGTGCTTTCCCATTACACTCTTTTAAATTTAGAGTGACTGACCAGGTTATGAGTGATGGAAGGTGTGGCCCTAGTTCATTACTCCTAGAAAAACTGGAATTAATATGGTAACTTCGTACTATGGCCTGCTACCCGCCAGGACTGAATGATGTTTATTCCACATCTTGCATTCTTAAACTAAAGAGTTTAATAAGGTGAATATATACCTTGTTCACTTCAGCCTGCAAGAAACGTTTCACATTTTTGCTTAAACAGGGTATGTTAAACATTTATCTAAATAGTTAAATATTTATTTATTTACTTGGTTATGTGTGTGTGTGTGTGTGTATATATATATATCTATATATATATATATATATATATATATACATATGTATATACATACACACATTTTTTCACATTCACTTAGTTGTTGTCTACACATGAATGTATCTACATTTAGAGTTGTTTATGTGAATGTGTATACTCTTACCCCACCTTTTATTATATTCACCGCACGTCCTTTACAGGATCGCTTTCTCTGCTCCAGCCTTTATAGCTTTTCAGCTTGTTGGTTTTAAATTCAGACAACATGGGGCTAATATAAGTGTTTTATTATATTTTTCATCCCACTTTTTAGAGCTTTCATTATTAACTACTACTGAAAGTTATTTAAGATTTTAACACTTTTTCACATAGTGGTAAAGTATTTTATTTTAGACTGTTTTCAATTTTACACTTCATTCTTGACTTCTCACTTTTTACTGCCATTTTAACTATTGGTTTTAATGTTAGTATGGTTTTTAAATATTTTTGAAAACACTTTTAAAAGGTCTTTTAAAAGTGTTTTGGAACTGATGATCTATATTTATATTTACACATATACAAATATATTTACTGCATACATACTTGTTTTACAAGAAGCCGGATTTTTAAAGAAGTATACAATGGGTTAATTGTTATTTCCTGCTTACCTTGGGGGCGGGCTTGTCTTTTGCTTGGAGGAAGTTGTTTACTGTTTGAAACATTCTTGTTGCAATTGTCTGATGAAGTCTCACTAAGGGGTGAGACGAAAAGCGCTTTATTGTTACTGTTTTTTATTGTTTTTATTGTTTGTTTGAAGCAAAGTCTGAAGAATAAACTTTGGAAACTACTACTGTGTGCGTGCCTCAAGCCCTCTGACCTGCATTCCTGTTTTTGCAGTTACCTGTTTTGGTATTCCAAGGAACCATGACACATGTCAGACAAGATTAGACAAAATAAAAATTATTTAAATATCCAAGTCAAGAACTGTAACAACCAAAAATCTGCCTGGTAATCTATAATACAGCTTTTTCACCCTAGCCACTCCAACCAACTTTCTCCCTCTCCAACCAATCTCAGTGCAAGTGGAAATATAGCTGACCTATTCAACTCTCAATTTATCTAATCAATTTCCTCTCTGCTCAATCACCAAACACCATCTGCCAGACAAATCCCATCCCACTTATCAGATATCTTCATGTCTTTTCACTAGATCTCACACAAATCATTATCACAAACTACAGTCCACCACTCTATCACCTGACAATTTACCAGCTGAATATATAAAACTCAGCACAGCCACAGAAGTAATAGCCTACTCAGTCTCTACTTTAATAAACTGATCGCTCAAAAAATCCTAAATTCCACTTCTTCTTCTTTCAGCTTTTCCCAATTAAGGGTCACCACAGCAGATCACCTGTCCACTCATGATTGGCAGTAAAGTTTTACTGTGTCGAGTTACCAGCCACGGAAGGAACACACACATATGCATACACTCACACCTAGGGCCAATTTAAAGTGTCCAATTCACCTATAGCATGTCTTTGGGATGTGGGAGGAAACCAGAGCACTTAGAGAAAACCCACATGACCACAGGGAGGACATGCAGATTCCACACAGAAAGCACCGAAGCCGAGGACTGAACCAGAGAACCTCTTGCTGTGAGGTGGTAAAGCTGCACCACCGTGGCCGCCCAGAATCCTAAATTCTACTAATCTGGAAAAAAATCCCAAATTCTACCGTTTTATAAAGGTGGAACCTCCACTGAACTTACTATCACCTCATTTGTTACTATCTCCCTTCTCCAAAATACTTGAAAAACATAAACAAATCTAACTTCTCTCTCATACTAGTCAACATATTCTTCATTGCCCATCTCAAAATAGTTTCCTACCACACAAACAGTACCAGCACTGTCCCCCTCAGCTTCACTACTACAGTAAATGTAGCTGTAAATGCTGGCAACTTCCTTTCCATCCCCTTTCTTGATTTATCTAAAACATTCAGTGCTATTTCTCATAACATTACCCTACAAAAATTTGCCTACTTGACTTGATTTCAGAGCTATCTTTCCAACAGATTGCATTCCATTACGTGACAAAATCAATTCCCATCCTTTGTCCCTGCAACAGTCTGTGTCCCCCAAGGGCTTATTCTTGGATGGATACTCTTCAACATCTTCATAAATGACAACTCCAAAGCCAGCAAATGTGTATCAATTATTCAGTATGAATACCTGCTCTTCCCAAAGCTTAGACTCTTAAAAAATCTGGAATCCTTTCACTGAACAGAAACATGGCTATCCAAATCACAACTATTCCTCACCCAAAAAATCTAAATTAATTCTCTTCACCCCTACATGATAGGAAACACAAACATCTTTTTCTATAATGTCATCAGACCATGCTCAAACTGAAAATGTACAGCATAGAAAACTTCTAGATTTCTCCACAGATGAAAACTGAAATTTGATTACCACTTCCAACATGCAGCAATGGAAACGCATGAAAAACTGAGCTCTACAAAAGGAAGAATTACCTGAGCAACTCTGATTGGATGTTCATGGTTTCCTTCCTCCATCTGTCAACACTCCTTTACTCTGTACCCATATTTTCCAACCTAAACAGCAACACTGAGCTACATAATTTGGAACAGTGATGCAACAAAGTAGCTAAGTTTGATGCCAGTCTCCTCTGCAGGCCCATCATTGCCTTGAAGTTTTCAAAATGCACTGGCTTCAACTCTCTCATTGCCTTATATACTCTCAACCTCTCACCATCCACAACCTTATTAATAAACCTCAGAACTGTCCAGCCATCACTGATCTCATGCAACTCTGTAACATCATGATTAGCCTCCTTTTACCCCATTTTCTACATGGGGTCAGGACATTATCTCAACGGTTGCCATATTTCTTAATTCAATGGCACTCTCCTGCCATCTTCCAAACTCATGCCTGACTGTTGCAAATCTTTTTTCACACAATCCATCTACCTCTTTGCTGTAGGGCTCCATTTCCTCTTGAATGATTTCTGTCTGCCCAAATCTTCTTCACCAGATTGTCTTCTGCTTTTCTGCATGTGTTGAAACCACTGTAATATGTCCTCTTTGACCTTGTCTGCAACTGAAGCTACTTTGGCTTCCGCTCTTATGTCCTCATTTCTTCATCTATCCTGCTATTTTCTTTAGTTCCACATGTTCCTTCTTCTTCCAGAGGTGCTAAAGGCTTGAGTAATTCCTGGACGTCTTGTGCTTTCTCTTCATTCAACTTCCTAGTCTTCATGCGTTTAGCTTATACTGGCAACCACTGACCTTATGCTGTGGGCCAACTGTTTTATGATGGATGACTTTGCTGTCACTGATCCCACACCATTGCTCCTTCCTTATGACGAGAAAGTCTGCCTGAGTTGCATGACGGCCACTCTTGCATGTAATATCATGACTGCCTCTCTTGCTGAACTATACATTAGCAGCTATCAATCCATTTGCCAGACAGAAGTTTAGAATGGCCTCTACTTCTTTATTCCTGTTGCCCACCCATGTGGTCCCAGGCGATCCACATAGCCTGTTCTGTCTGTCCCAATATGTGCATTCAAGTCACCCATTATCAACACCACTTCATGTTGTCCTGCTTTATTTTGTATGTCCTGCAACTGCTGTCTGGGTGCACTCTTTTCCCCACTATCACAACCATGCTGTGGGGCATAGGCTCAGATTATGAACTTTGTACCCTATCACTAATTCTGATGACATCCTTCACTGTCTTCTAAAGCCTCTCCCTTATTACAGTTCCTACATCATTTCTAGCCTGTCCTCCTCCTCAGTACTTTACTCTGGGTCCCAAGCCAAGTTGCTTTCCTGCACTGCCCTTCCATCTTATATCCTGGATACATAGGATGTCCAGCCTCCTCCTTACCATCATGTCATTCACTTTCAGGCATGTTTGGCTAATTGGTTTTATATCCAGCTTTCTCAATCAAAGGGAAGGGGTCAAATGGACACAGCATGGCTAGTTGCTTACTGATGCAGGGCTGCTGGGTTTTATGGTGGGACACACTAGCCAATAGGGCTGCATACACCCTCACACTATTCGCATGGGACCCTGGAGTAGGTTGGAGTAGGCCAGGTCCTCAACCCACATATCTCCATCAAATAACCATGCTCATTTGTAGTGACATTAGTCAACATGACTAAATCCCCTAGAGGCAATTTTTACAGTGCCAAGTGGCTAACCCCATCCCAGGACGCAGTCTATAGTCTATGTACTTTTACATTGGGGATACTGTGCATCACAACTTATGCTCATAGTGGTTAGTCCACAAGTCCACTCTTTGGTGTGTTTGAGGTGGAAATGCTCAGCATACTTTTGGGAGGCGAGAGGAACTCCACAGAGAAACAGGGAGAACATGCTAACCGAACACAGGCATTGGCCGGATGTCAGGATTGAACTTAGTGCCTTGTGCATTGGAAGTAAAGACCTTAACCATTACACCTACTACTCTCACAGTTTCTCCTCCAATTCTACACTCCTTCCAGATCCCTACACTCTACAAAACCCAACAAAATTTAACAGCAGCAAACAGAAAAAGAATACGTCCTAACTTGCCCTAAATACTTACTTTTAAAAGTCCAAGAGATAAACAAAAACACATCAAATGTAGAACAAAACAAATTTAAGTTAAAACAAATTACAATAAGTAAAAGTAAAATAATAAAAGCAATACAAAACTGAAGTCTTCAATGAAGAATTCCAAAGTAGTCTTCACAATAGTAGATGGTCAGCGCCAACTCCTAAATATTAAAACTTTTCCTTTTCTACAAACCTTAAATAATAAATGCTACTTAGTAGCTCCCCCCACTGATCACCTAGTCTTAATATCCTTGCAGTCAGAGCAAAGAACAGAAAAAAATACATCATAACTTGCCATGAATTCTTGCTTTTAAAAGTCTGAGATAAAAACAAATTTTAACTAGAACAAATGCAGTGCAAAACAAACATAAACTAAAACAAAATGCTGTAGATAATGGCAGAAGAATAAAAACAAGGCAAAATTGCAAACCTTAAATGTCGGAATGCAAAACTGTCTTCACAACAGCAACAGTTCTGCAGCAGATCCAGCAGATTCCTCCTTCAGGTTTGTATTGTGGGATCTTAGAGCTGTGCCTTATGTTCCTTGCTGCTAACTATCCCCTCACCTGAAATAGTCTCCGTCAGAAGAAACTCAGTACTTTTTGACATCTATGGCTGTGATTCAGGCTTGTTGTTACTGCCTGTCTCCTCTGGTAAACCAACAACATCATCAGCCACTATTGCAGTTGTGGGCACTTAACAGGCCTTCTTCCCCCATATGCCTTTCTCATGTAGTTGTCTGTCTGCCTGGCAGCATGTAACAGTACAAACATAAGTTATAGCATTTGAAAAGTGAAATCATAACAGGACATCTGCCACAACATCATCAAAAACTGCCACCTACTATCCCCATCACTCCGGGTCTAAATGAACCCTTGCTGATGGCACCTGAAAAGGTTTCCCTCCCACGAGCCTGATTGCAGTAGACTGTTGGGAGAACTGCAGGCTTGATAATATGACTGATGCAATATTCCTCTTAGCAATAATTTATTGACCCTCTGCCAGTATAGAGTGCATGGCATTATAATAATCTGGAGAAATTGCATTCTCAGAACAACCCACAACTAGTGTGGTACTACCTCTGCTAGCTACCTGATATGACTTTGTTTACCTTCTCTTTCTCTGTGGACACCTAGACTGCACATATCCTACTTGGTTATGTTGCAAATATCCATTCCCAGGAGCATGACATGAACTGGGAGCAGTAACTTGTTCTTTTGCTTGAGATACCAGTTGTGATGGTTTAGACTGGCCTGCATGGGTTCCTTTATACCAATGTGTTTGGCAAACCAGTTTTGTGCAGTTGTGTCCTTCTTGCTAAATAGACATCACCTTTTACCCGTTTCTTCCGCAGATGACAATGCTCTAGAAATCCTTATTCTCTCTCTATCGAGCTATACAGATGTATAAAATCTCCAAGGACAAGTGTGTCACTTTACAGCCCAGTACATATTACAATACAATCAGGGCACAGCTTATGACCAGACCTCTCAACCTCTTAGTGAAAAAAAATCTGAAGAAAGACCAACAAAATGGGGGAATAAAAGCCCAAAAATAGGGACACCTTTTAAATATTAAGTAACAGGGTTTGTTTTTAACATACATTTTCTGATGGATATAAAGTCTGAAACTCAAATATATCGCATTATTTAGTGGCTTCAGTCCTCAGATCATCCCAGCGATTTGTCAGAAAACTACAAATTTTATGAGAAACACACCAAAAATATGAGCCAAAAATATGGACATTCTGTGAAACTCTGGTCAGTTGGGAGGTACGCTTATGCCTGTTAGCAAAATAGTTCATACATCTGCCATATATTATACAAGTAAGGATTATTCCCTGTGAAGGCATTAAGAAGGCTGACCTATGACCACACTAAAGGGATATTACTATTGTTCTTGTTAACGTAGATGTTATCTTCTTAAAGTTGTCTAGACTAACCTTACAGTTTTGGGAACTCTTATGGTGCTCTGGAAAACTACACTGATCTTTAAAGAAATAATTAAGAATTAAACGACTGCTTAAGAAACTGGAACAAATAAAAGGCTAGAATAAAAAGTGCTCTGCAGACATGCCTATCTACTTCATAGCAGAAAACTAAATTTAACTGGAATATGCAGTTGTTTGAATAAAACCATTTTGATGTAGCATGCTGGAGGCAGACTTAAGAAATCAAACAAATGGCATTGATATGCAGGCTATTTGCCCAACAGTAAGGAGTACTGTGAAAGCAAACACGGGTGAACAAGCTCTATAAAAAAGCTGTAAAAGAAATTTGTTTGATAAGTAGGCAGAGTAGGGGTCATGTAAATATACAGTGGAGGGGTCTGGAGTTATAACTCTTACTAACAGCCATCCCATAAACCATTGCCCAATGCCTCCACTGGACGTCGCCAAGGCCTTCAACACCATCCCCCACTCTGGAATCATAGATAAACTTACTAAGCTGGGCATTAATCCCTACATCACTCGATGGGTTGCCAACTGGCTTACTGACAGAACCCACACTGTAAAAGTAGCCAACTTCAAATCCAGCTCCAGATAAGTGACAAGTGGAGGACTTCAGGGTTCATTCCTGGGACCGCTCTTGTTTGGCATCTACTTCTCTGAAGTACAGGCCAACACTACGGGACTCTGGCTAACAAAGTTTGCAGATGACTGCAAACTGGGAGCCATTATTGAATCCCCAAATGATGTGGATATTCTACAAAAGGGCCTTACAGAAACATGCCTGCTGCCAGAGCCATGAGCTCAAGCTCAATGCCAAAAAATGTGTAGTCATCCCCTTTGGAAAAAACATGTACCCATGAATTACCAAATAGGTGGCAGTACACTAAACATGGAAAGTGTGATAAGAGACTTAGGGACACAGGTGGACAGTGGTCTCACCTTCGATAACAACATCGCCACAACAGTCAGGAAATCCTTCTATGTGGCACACCTCATCACTAAGGGATTTTCATCCAGAAAAAAGGAAGTCATTGTCCCACTGTACTCATCCCTCATTAGACCCATTATAGAATACAATGCCCCATTTGGTATGTGCCTCTCAAGACATCTGCAACAACTGGAAAGGCCGCAGAAAAGCCTCACTAAAAGAATCACAGGCCTAAAGCAGATGCCCTATGCTGACTGTCTAAAAAAACTCCAGATATACTCTGTCACATATCGTCTACTCAGAGGCGATCTCTGCTTAACATACAAAGCCATGTCAATCCCAGAGCTGTTGGACATGCTACATTTAAAGAAATCCCAATCCCTCAGAGACACATGCTCCAGGGATCTAAACCTTGTCATCACAATGAACAAAACATGCTGGAGGGATATGTTCCTGACCTTGAGACTCCCCAGACTCTGGAAAAGACTTCCCATACATGTCAAGCAGAGCACCTCTTTGGCCCTCTTCAAAAGGAACCTTGATGATTGGATGGAAGATAGGAAATTCACCCTGGGGATCACGTCAGTCGCCCTGCTAGACAGGGTTCCAGGGAAGTAAATACGGTGGGAAGAAATAGTCAGGGAATTGTTATGGCTAGGCTTGTATAGGCCCGAGGGCCGATAGCCTAGTACCAACCTATGAACACTATTTAACTGTAGTAACCTAACCCAGTATTTCCTCTTATCACAGTAGTTTGATAACATGCATACTTTACTAGGTGGAAATCTTAACAGGACTTATTCCCATACTTTATGTGAACAAAAAATATTTACAGTTCAACTAATTGACACATTACAGATTCATGTCTGTCCCTATCTTTCCATTTATATCTATTTAAAACTTGATTTGTCATGTAAGCAAAAAGTTTTGGAATAAAAGGACAGAGGTAAAGTGTAATGCAAAAGTCCATAGAAAATATAGCTTATCTATAGCCGCTGTTGTACTGCAACAACTCGCTATTCTTGGCTAGAAAAGCACTGGTTCTAGGGCTACACTAGGCCTCAGAAATTTGTACCCAAGTGCATCAGGAAATGCATGATGTACTTCTCAGCTCTGCAACACTTTTAGGAGCAATTACACAATATTCTGCTTTTCTGATAGTTGTTCAATGGATAACTAAAACTATGTTGTACTTCTGATAAAAAAATACTTTTTGATCATTTGCATATTTTTGCATTCATTAATGTACCACCAGCTTCTAGACAAAGAACACATTTGCATGGGGAGAAATTGTAGGCTCACTGCATTTACTTGAAAATAAAGCCGTACAACATTCAGACTGGTGGATCAGAACAGTTTAGACTAAAAAATTACTCTGCCGGCTGATGCATTTGAAACCATTCATTTAAACTTCTGTTTGAACCACTCTGGAAATCCTTCTCACTATCTATTATTAATAGAATGTGCAATAAGTATGCTAATTAGTTTCATTAGGCAGGCTGACTATTTAGATAATTAGTGCATGACTATTGAACCACAATCCACAAAGCAATGTCTAAGACTTGTGTTTGGACCATTCTGGAAATTCTTTTCCTTATCTATTATTAATGCAGTGTACAATACGCAGGCTAATGAGTTTCATTAGACAGTCTGAATATTTGGGTAATTAGTGGTTACACTACTGACCACAATGCACAAAGCCGAGTCTGAGCAATTGATGCTCCAGACACTTACACGTCTACATTTTAAGTACTAAATGTCCAGCACTCATTGGGGTTATATGTGATGAAAAATGTTTTGATAGTTATACCGCTGAATTACAATTCACAGAACAGAGTAACAGTGTCTCAGTAAATCACATTGCAGACAAATGCTTGCCATTTTGCCTTTTTATTCTTTGCTGTCCATTGTGCAATCATAGCACCCACCAGCAATGTAGGCTACATTTAACTTCTAATTTAACAGAATTCACATTTTAAAGAATTTCTGTTAATACAGTTACACTGTTCCACTTCATATGCATTCTCAAATGAGGTTAATGTGCACTGTATCTAAGTTTATGGATGCATTCCTCAGCTCAGATAAGTCAGTATGTCATACTGACAAGACTAGATCATGCATTTTCCTTTTGCACGCTACTATAGACCATAAAAAAATCCACAGCACTGTAAGTGTAACCTTTTGCTGGATATTACACTATTTGTAAAATGCCTGAAATAATTAGAAAATAATTAGAAAATTAACTTGAAAGCAATAAAAAGTTTTATGATCTTCAATCACTGTTCATTCGATGTGCTTATTTGTAGCATGGCTATGCACAGTGTTACTGAACCATATAAAAATGTCCGTATTGTATGTGAAGCTAACACATCAGATAATCTTTTATATCAAAGACAGCAATATTTTTCTAAACCTTTCCACTCTCTTATAGTTCCTTTATCCTATTCAGGATCATAGAAGAGACAGAATGTAGCCCAATAAGGCAGAGATACACTCCTGCACAAGATGCCAGGTTATCATAGGACAGGAGTGAATGTATACACTCACATACCTGCAAATTAATTAGAGACAAGATAATTCACTTAATTAATTGCATATATTTGGGATATGAGAGAAAACATGAGCACCCATTGAAGACCCACATGAGCTCACAGCAGATCTGAAAACTCCACACAAAAGGAAATGCAGCCAAGAAATGAATAATGGGGCCAAGATCTATGAGAAAGTGGTAACCACTATATCACTGTGTCACATGAAATAGCACTGTATTTCTACAATATTATTCCATTTTTGATGCACACAGATCCATTTAAACCCTAAAGTTGATTTAATTTATGACTAGTTTAACATTTCTGTTTAAATGCAGCAATCTGTTCTCTGTTAGGTTATATTATCCTCAGTTTTCTCATTTCCCAAGTGAGTAGCCAGCATTTTGCTAATTGAAATTACATAAAACTTACTTTACAGTAAGCACCGAGGGTGTGGTATGCTATGCAATTATGCCTTTTTTTAGTCGAAGAACATTCTGATGTATAAGCAACTTTACAACTAGTGTAACATGCATTGCAGTACTGTTTACTATCATAACATTACTATACAAGACAATAATGTGCCAGTGTTAGAAACTGCATCTCACCATTAAATTAACAAATGCAAAACTAAGCCTTGGTGGGTGTAATGTGCTTTGAATTCCAATAATCATATCTACAACAGAAAGATGAGTGGAACAGTGTGTTGTTTCTGCTTTCCAAAAGTGGCAACATGATATGAGGTGCCTACAAACATTTATTTACCTGATGTACCTCCCTGGACTATATGAAAAGAGACAAGATGGAGATCTCAGAATATGTGCATGAGTCTGGTATGAACCTAGCCTCAAGCAGCATTCTACTATCACCAAGAATGATGCCATAATACAAAAGATTATTGATTTCAACTATTGGTTTATCTTCTGGTGACACTCAAAGGGGTTACTATAATAAATATATATAAATCAGCCTGGGAAGAGATGATAGACAGCCATAACTGATTTGTCAGGGATGGCCTACATCTACCCCTCCAAAAGGTATTTTACACTGGCTAAAAACTTGTCCAACAGATACTGTTTTTGTCAGTCTTCCAAAGTTTCAAAAATAACAAGCCTGGATAACATAACATATTGATAATCAATGCTAGGCGCTTTAACAAAAAATCTCCACTTCCTACAAGCACAAACACAAAGAGAGCTGGTTCAAGACCAGTGAGAACAGCCATCATTGCAGGGTTTTAATACCCACCACACATCCAAGTACAAAGCATTAATGAAAGCAATGAAGGCAGCATGTATCCATAGCCTTACAACACATCATTTCACCTACAGAGTCATTAGACAAGATAATGACCTGGAACTCTTTCATGTCCAACTTATGTCCCTCTCAGACCATACCTTGGACCTAAACAGTATGGAGTCCCTATGCATTAAGCAGAATATCGTTCTCCTAGGACATGTCAACTACCCCTCCATTAACTATGAGACATTGTACATCCTCATACATGTATGCCCAGAAATCTCTGGACTTCATCAATGCAAACTCTCAGTGCCAGTTAGTCTGTGCCCCTGCCAGGAGCAGTAAAATTCTGGACTTGGTCCTTACCGATATGGTACAGACCCACTAATTTTAACTTCTTTCTTGGTCAAATATGACCAGAAATCAGTCACATTCAACTTATGACTAAAGCTGGAAGGATCTAACAATAACTCTGTATTCAGAGATTATGCCAAGCCTAATCTACTAAAACTGAATGATGACTTGATGAAATTCAAAAGCCATTTCCATCTTGATGACTCCACTGCTTGTACAGAATTATTTGCCACCAAATTTGACTTACCTGTACATACCTGCACTGAAGCATGTGTACAACACAGAAGTAAATACACCACCAAATTTAAAAATAAACCTGTACACAAACAAGATCTGTAATAAAAGAAAAAACTTATTGCATGGAAAAATATATTTTATTGTCACAATGCCAATATTGCCTTTGCTAAACTTAACAAGGAACTCTAACCCTGATCAAATCAACCAAAACCAGATATGAGTTAAAAATAGCCACCCAGGTGATGGATGAACACAAAGCCATCTTTAACTGTGTTACAAATCTCAGAAACAATGGCCACCACTGCCAGAGCTAATAGTCAAGGACATCAGATACTCAGACCTGAAGGATAGAGCCAAAATACAAGCGACAAATTTGTTCAAACTTAATCCCCTCCTATGTTCCCAGATCACATAACTGCATCTATACCCACTCATATCTCCCAAGAACAAGTCCTCAAGGTACTATCTGAGACCAAGAACACTTCTTCTGTGGGACAGGATAACAGGGTGCCTACTAGTTAGACTGAAAAATGACTTGCAAGACCCACTACAGAGGAAAATCTTCAATGTCAGCATTGAAACAGGCTTCATTCTGGATGAATAGAGGACAGTAACAGTCATTCTCTTGCACAAAGGGGAGGCTTCATTGGACATGTGTAATTATAGAACCATAAGCCTGATTAAGTTCATTTTTAATGCTACTGAAATTGTTATTTTGAAATTAATAAATAAGGATGCCGGTAACCTACAAACTCTCAACCTAAGGTAGTTCAGATTTGTCAAGGACAGATCCTGCCTACTTAACCTATTTGACTTCTTTGAGAGGGTTAGTGAAGCAATGGATGAGGGCAAATCAGTGCACACTGCATATCTAGACCTCATAAAAGCATTTCATACCAATATACACTCAGGTATAGGTTCATACATAGGTACTAGGCTATTGGCTCTAGGGCCTATATAAGCCTAGCCAAAAAGGTACCCTGGCTTTCGCCACCCAAGAAAATTATTTTCCTGTGCCCCTGTCAAGCAGAACCACAGAAGTGATTGTCGGGGTGAATTTCCTATTTCCCATCCAGTCATCAAGATTTTTCTTGAAGAGTGATAATGAGGAGATCTGTTTGACATAGATATAGGGGTTTGACATAGATATAGGAAAGAAGTAGTTTTTTAGCTACTCATAGCTTTAATCCCCTTTGATAAACTCTCATAGCTAAATGTAAATCCCTGGGTAACTCACTGGATAGCAAACCATCAGACAAACAAAACCCAAGAAATTCGGGTGGGTAGCTCTATCAGCTCCAAAAGACTTGTCCCTAGTTGTGTTTTCAGGGGTCAGTATTTGGGTTACTCCTCTTTGGCATTTTATGTCTTGTAGGTCAAAGCAAATGTTAAGGGCTTATGACTAACCTTGCAAACTGTAAATTTGGTGCCATCAGAAACTCCTCAGGGGCCAACAAAATCCACTAGAGGGTCTTTCCCAAACCAATTGCTAGCATCAAAGCCATGGACTAAAACTAAATGCCAAAAAATACATAATCATAAGCACTGGAAGCATAACTTCCCTTGTAATGGTTACATTAACACACCCCTAAAGGTTAATTCCATAGTCAGGGATCTGACGACCTAGAACAACAAGGAACTGTCCTTTCAACATCATGTATCCACTATTATAAGGAAGTCCTTTTTCACTGCACAGCTTATTTATTTAACATTTGTTGACCGGGAACGTCTGAGTAGGACAGAATGTATTTTTTAGCAGAGGCCCAGGGAGAAATGCTCCAGATGCTTGTCTTTGGAATGTAGAAGGAAACCAATGTACCTAGAGGAAACCCATGTGAATGTAGGGAGGACATGCAGACTCTGCACACAAGACACCCCAGCTGAGAATCAAACTGGAGAACCTCATGCTGTGAGGCGACAACATTAACCACTGCACCACTGTGCCAGCATCCATGTCCAGGGATGTAATCATTCCATTGCACTTGGCCATCATCACACTGATCATTGAATATAACTCCCCATTCTGTATGTACCTGTCCAAACACTTGTCACAAACGGAGCAAAAATAATACTTTCTAACTTAGAAAATCAAGGGGCTAAATCACAAAAACTATACATACCGTCCTAAATCACAAAAACTATACATACCGTCTCAGTGCTTTGTCCTCCTACTTGGTAATGTACAAGCTACAAAGAGGTGACCTCTGTCTCGCATATAAAGCCTCAATGGACCATATCATGCTGAACCCACTGTGCATTCACAAGTCCAAAGGGAGCATGAACACCCCCTCAAATGATTTTAACAACTTGTGCAACAAAAATAGAATATCATGGAGGGATAGGTATATAGAATGCCTCCTCTATGGAGCCATCTTACACTCCACATAAAGTGAAGCACTTTTCTTACTTAATTCAAATGTAATTTAGATAAATGGATGGGAAAGGGCAAATTCATCCTTAGTTTAGCACCTATGTCCCTCAGGCATAGGGCCAACAAGTAAATGTCTCATTATTCCCTCGTTCTACTTGTTTCTCAGTTAGTCATACGCAGTATAAGCACTATAAACTACATGGAATATAAGGCTATGCTTCATATGCTTATCACAGATCAATAGCTTAGTATTTATGTATGAATGTATAACATTGGTGACTAAACAACCAACTGTTATTTCAACGTTTTGGCTAAATCTACCTTTGTAATAGGTGCTGCTCTGTTTATTAGTTTGTGCATGACTTCTCAGACTGGAAACGTTTGGATGACACTGTGTTGACTTCTGGTCGTAATCATATAAATTAAGCTAATGAACTTATTCTGATTACAACTTCTCCCGCCTCGGCATAAAAAGTTACAACTCAGTCAGGAACCAATTCGCCAAAAACAGATGGTCAAAAATTCAACCAAAAAAAAAAAAACATTAGCATAATCTCACTGTACCACTTATATGGGGGGGGTAAATCTCCCCAAGTTAACATAATCACAAACAAAAGAGAAATCGGGAACAAAACAAATGAATTACTGGTGCTGCATAATTTGAAGCCACTCTAGCAGAAATTACAGTACACAAGAACAGGGATTCATGTCAGGTGATCGAGTTTTTGGAAACTCAAACTTAATATGCTTGAGACCATATGTTCGACGTTCTAAAAATTCAAAGCATTTATATGGCATCTGCAGTACAGTGGGGATCAGGGAATTTGCCTTGTTCCCCACTGTAGTGTAATCCTGGAGTTGGTATATATAATTTTTGGGGGGTGTGGGGTGCAGGGGTGTTTACCCCCTGCAAAAAATGTAGATTTTTGTTGTTTTGTTTGTTGAAGTTTTCAGGGAAGTTAAACATATGATCTCGACCATATGAAGTTCGAATTGCCAAAAAACTCAAATATTCTGACATAAACTCAAAAACAGACCTTTGGAATGTATGCCACTAACAAATGAATGAGAATGCTTCTGGTTGTCAGAAAAAAGGATGCCTATGCTCTTTAACCTATCGTTTGGAAGCAAATCTTGCCTGGACCCAGTGGCTTATTACCAAGTAGCAAAGATCCCAAACAAAGGATATGTATAGTATGAGCCACCAAAAACATGTTCTGTATCTCTTATCCTTATGAAGTGCAAACACAAAAGGTGAGCAGCTGTACTTAGACTATACACACTAAATAAATATGAATGGTATAAGCTACTACATGGTACCATTCGATTCAAGTACCTTCTTGTGGTTCAAGCTTATGATGGAACAACTCCAGATGCTATTTCCAACTTTGTTTCATATACACAAGTACCAGAACTTTAGGAAGAACACAAAACATTTTCTTTGTAAGAAGTAATAGGCCCTGGCTTCAGCTGTTGTCTGTTCTATCCGATTATCCTGTTGCATCGTTTTTGGGTCATCTGTAGCCTTTCTATAAACCTTGCTGACAGGGAAATTAAATCTGGTGCTGCTAGAGAAAAAGAGAACGAGGTAAAGATATGTTCTTGTAGAGACTGCTGTGATTGTATCCCTTAGTGATTTGTATATGTACGCTGCTCTTCATAACTATAAAATCAATAATGGATGTGTCACTTTCATTTACATTTTACTGCTTTCATCACCAAATTTTATTATCTTTTAATCATCACAAAAAGGAAACGACCACTTTTTTTTTTATTTCCGTTATGGACATCAAGTAAGCAGAGTGCATAAAGAAACTGTCTCCTGCATCTGAGTAGCATTTTACGAACACAGCCGATGCACACTTAACCTTTAACTGCTGAGCGGTGCAGTAAACTAAAGCCAGGCTATATGCTGCACATCTCTTCAGGTCATCAAAAGCAATAGGTGAAGCTGGTCACATGATGCTCAATAGTTTAGTCTTTGTAGCATTTGTACCTGTAGGACATATAAACAGATCATGTAAACAAGATATTAATGTTTCCCAAGTATAGAACAAGAATATTGTTTATCAGAGTGTTAGCAGAACCAGTAATTTATCTGTTATGGTTTAGTATGGGATTGTTCACACTGTTTTAAGTTAATCTATATCAATGAGCAGTCTATGAACCTGGCCAGCCATAACAGTGGTCCACGACTAGTGATGTCGATGTAAGCGCAGAAAGTAGCTGACATCTGGTAGATTAACTTACTACCATACCATCAACTGATAAATTGCTGTACAGTTATGTCACTAAACTCCATAATCCTAGGGTTGACCAACATGGCTCTTCAAAAACAACTTTAAATCCATTTGACTGAAAATGTATTGTTTGCATTTTGAAATCCATTAATTCTAGAGGTCGACAACTCTGTTACAATTCATTACTGCACATACTACTTCCATATTAATACAGATAAATAATACAACTTCTTGTACTACCAAATTTCAGTTTGTTATAATCTAAGTGACAACTTATTCTGACAGTTTATACAGCAACAACGGTGTAAAGCATATTTCTGCGGCATGGTACTCATGATTTAGGTGACCATTGATTTAGCTACACTCATTTATCAAAACATAAGAAAGTTCCCTGAATGGCACGTTACTATACATTCATAGCTACACAGCGGTACAAAAACAAGTCTTCTTCCTCTCTCATTTTCCATTCAGACAGCTAGGATTTACAGAATGCTATAAATGAGTGATGCAAATCCCCATAAAATCAAATTTTACTTGCTTCATTAATTTCACATCTGTGTCTGCTTGTTTATTCACTATTTCACTCAAGATGTTTCAGATGTCATTTTTCTTCGCTATCTTTAAGGTACAGATTCTCAGTTACAATTATTTAATCTAATAGCATAGCTTGCAAAATGCCATACAAGGAATATATATTTTTTAAAGATAGCAAAGGACAACAGCAATAAAAAAAGTTTTAACACTACATGTTACTAAACCAAAAAGCTAACAATAAAGAAGGTCATGTGGCATTCACCACAATTAGAAATTGTCAACATGTAAATGTTCATTACAGGATGTTCTTCATAAATAATAAGACCACTAAGAAACTTTTTTTGCAGTCTCAGTTGACTATGACCCCAGTACTAGAAGGAATATGTTTAATGTTCAATGTATTACACAAAGCCCATGTTTTAGGTCTTTTAACAGTTTTCAAATCAAGGTCAAACACCCTGTTATCAAAGTATTTACCCTCCTCCCATCTTATATACATTGGCAATGTTTTCTATGATCTACCAGTTCAATGACAAAAGAAGAAGGTTCGTAACTTTGTTCTCATTGAAGGTAATGCCACAAATAAAGAATTATTTCTGGTGTCCATTAAATGATACTTAAATTCTATTCCCAATGTTGCAGCCAAAATCTAGTTTTTATGATATTTAAAGACTAATATCAAGTCCCCTCTCAAACCCAGCCACTGGGGATGCACAAGCCAGTGCATTTCTTTGTGCCGGTCCCAAGCCTGGATAAATGGGAGGGTTGCATCAAGAAAGGCATCCGGCGTAAAATTTTGCCAAATCATACATGTGGAGAACAGTACAGATATATATACCAGATCAGTTGAGGCCCGGGTTAATAACGACTGCCACCAGTACTGTTGGCCAACAGGGTGCTGGTGGAAATTGGGCTACTATTGGCTGAAGGAGGAGAAGAGGGGGAAGGTATGCCCGAAGGCAGGTAAAGGCTAGGACTGTGGTAGTGAGGGTCGGAACTTTGAAAGTTGGCAGTATGACTGGTATAGGGAGAGAGCTAGCTGATATGATGGACAGAAGGAAGGTTGGTATATTGTCTTGCAAGAGACCAGATGGAAGGGGAGCAACGCTAGGTGTATCAGAGGCGGGTTCAAATTGTTTTATCATGGTGTGAATGGGAGGAGAAATGGCATAGGGGTTATCCTGAAGGAACAGTATGCTAAGAGTGTGAAAAGAGTGTCAGATAGAGTGATGTTTATGAAGCTGGAAATTGATGGTGTAATGATGAATGTTGTTAGTGCATATGCTCCACAATTTGGGTGTGCAACGGATGAGAAAGAAACATTTTGGAGTGAGTTGGATGAAGTGGTGATGACTGTACCCAAGGGTGTGAGACTGGTGATTGGAGCAGATTTCAATGGGCATGTTGGTGAAGGGAACAGAGGGGATGAGGAAGTGATGGGTAGGTATGGTGTTAAGCAAAGGAAAGCAGAAGGTCAGATGGTAGTGGATTTTGCAGAAAGGATGGACATGGCTGTGGTGAATACGTATTCTAACAAGAGGGAGGAGCATAGGGTGACATACAAGAGTGGAGGAAGATGCACACAGGCGGATTATATCTTATGTAGGAGGGACAGTCTGAAGGAGATTGGAGACTGTAAAGTGGTGGCAGGGGAAAGTGTAGTTAGGCAGCATAGGATGGTGGTTTGTAGGATGACATTGGTGATCAAGAAGAGGAGGAGGAGTGTGAGGGCAGCAGCAAGGATCAAATGGTGGAAACTGAAAAGGGGTAATTGTGAGGTGATGTTCAGGGAAGAGTTAAGACAGGCACTGGGAGGCAGTGAAGAGTTACCGAATAGCTGGGTAACCGAACAGCTGGGTAACTACAGCAGAGCTAATAAGGGAGATGGCTAGAAAGGTGCTTGGTGTGACATCTAGAAAGAGGAAGAAGGACAAGGAGACCTGGTGGTGGAATGAGGAAGTGCAGGAGAGTATACAGAGAAAGAGGTTGGCAAAGAAGAAGTGTGATTGTCAGAGAGATGAAGAAAGTAGACAGGAGTATAAGGAGATGAGTTGCATGGCAAAGAGAGAGGTGGTGAAGGCTAAGGATAAGGCGTATGGAGGGTTGTATAAAAGGTTGGACACTAAGGAGGGAGAAAAGGACCTGTGCCGATTGCTAGACAGAGGGACTGAGCTAGTAAAGATGTGCAGCAGGTAAGGGTGATAAAGGATAATGAGGGAAACATACTTACAAGCAAGGAGAGTGTTCAGCAGATGGAAAGAGTACTTTGAGGGGCTGATGAATAAAGAGAATGAGAGAGAGAGAAGGTTGGATGATGTGCAGATAGTGAATCATGAAGTGCAGTGGATTAGCAAGGAGGAAGTAAGGATAGCTATGAAGAGGATGAAGAATGAAAAGGCTGTTGGTCCAGATAACATACCTGTGGAAGCATGGAGGTGTTTAGGGAAAATGGCAGTGACATGATTCATCAGATTGTTGGATGGAATCTTGGAATGTGAGAGGATGCCTGAGGAATGGAGAAAAAGTGTTTTGGTACCGATTTTTAAAAATAAGAGTGATGTGCAGAGCTGTAGTAACTACAGAGGGATTAAATTGATCAGTAACAGCATGAGGTTATGTGAAAGAGTAGTGGAAGCTAGGTTAAGAAGGGAGGTGATGATTAGTGATCAGCAGTATGGTTTCATGCCAGGAAAGAGCACTACAGATGTGATGTTTGCTCTGAGAGTGTTGTTGGAGAAATACAGAGAAGGTCAGAAGGAGTTGCATTGTGTCTTGGTGGACTTAGAGAAAGCATATGACAGGGTGTCTAGAAAGGAGTTGTGGTATTGTACGAGGAAGTCAGGAGTGTCAGAAGTATGTAAGAGTGGTACAGGATATGTACGAGGGTAGTTTGACAGCAGTGAGGTCTGCAGTGGGAGTGATGGATGCGTTTAAGGTGGAGATGGGATTACATCAAGGATCATCTCTGAGCCCTTTCTTGTTTGCAATGGTGATGGACAGGTTGACAGATGAGATCAGACAGGAGTGCCTGTGGACTATGACGTTTGCAGATGACATTGTGATCTGTACTGAGAGTAGGGAACAGGTGGAGGAGACCCTGGAGAGGTGGAGATATGCTCTAGAGAGAAGAGGAATGAAGGTCAGCAGGACTAAGACAGAATATATGTGTGTGAATGAGAGGGAGGATAGAGGAATGGTGAGGATGCAGGGAGTAGAGGTGGCGAAGGTGGATGAGTTTAAATACTTGGGATCAACAACATCAACATCAGAGTAATGGTGAGTGTGGAAGAGAGGTGAAGAAGAGAGTACAGGTAGGATGGAGTGGGTGGAGAAGAGTGTCAGGAGTGATTTGTGACAGACGAGTACCAGTAAGAGTGGAAGGGAAGGTCTACAAGAGGGTAGTGAGACCAGCTATGTTATATGTGTTGGAGACATTGGGATTGGCAAAAAGGCAGGAGTCAGAGTTGGACGTGGCAGAGTTAAAGATGTTAAGATTTGCACTGGGTGTGACAAGGGTGGACAGGATTAGGAATAAGTATATTAGAGGGTCAGGCCAGGTTGGAAGGTTTGGAGACAAAGCCAGAGAGGCAAGATTACATTGGTCTGGACATGTGCTGATGAAGGATGCACAGTATATTGGGGAAAAAGATCCTAAGGATGAAGCTGCCAGGTAACAGGAAAAGAGGAAGGCCTAAGATAAGGTTCATGGATGTGGTGAGAGAGGACATGCAGGTGGTTGGTGTAACAGAGCAAGATGCAGAGGACAGGAAGAAATGGAAACAGATGATCTGCTCTGGCAGCCCCTAATGGGAGCAGCCAAAAGAAGAAGAAAATGAAGTCCCCTCTCAATGCATATATCAGTTTGAAAAAAAGAGACAGTACTTTAAGTTTTTCCCCAGTAATGGAGATGTTTTACTCTATCTGTTTAGTGAAAGTACGTTGAACTCTCTCAGGTCTCTAACTGGGATTGATTATACATACAAAACATGCACAACACTCCATAACTTTTCTTATTACTGATTTATATAGGGATAGCATCACTGTAGCCTCTCTACTTAAGATGCTTCTGAAAACATCCCTCATTAACCCATAAGATTTCATTAAAATATTATTTAGAAGTCCCTTGTTTGGGAGAAGGCAATTGTCCAAGTCATACAGTTTGGGTTTCTCTTCCCAGAATGTATAACTGCACATGTTTTCCAGTAAATCTCATTCCAGTCCATTCAAACTCTGTGTTCAGATACTATTACAGCCTTTATGGTCATTAATATTAGTTACTGCGGCCACAATCTTGAAGTTGCTGACAGATTTACTCGGCCATATTAATCATTGTTAAGAAATTTAGTAATAAATCTACCAAAGAACAGTCATCCCAATGTAGTCCACTGGAGAATGCTGGCTTTATTCATCACTTCCTCTCATAAACAATTTCTAATACAAACATTACAGCTTCACCCCCTTAATCAAATCTCATGTATTTATTACAGTGGCATGTGGCAGAGATACATAGCATCACCAGATATTCCTAAATCCACTGCATTTACAGTATTGGAATAAAAATTGATCAATTGCTTGGTATAACGGTAAAGGTGTTTACCTCACAGTCACAAGACACAGGGTTTGAGTCTCACATTTGAAAGGGAAGTTGGCTATGCTTAAAAATGGCCTACAAGGAGAGATAGCCTAGTATTTAATTATGAAGTTATGATCAATGGCCTAGAAGGAATCCACACCAGCGTACATCTATCCCCACCTTTGCATGAATTGGCAGTAGTTGGCAGAGAAGTCTTTGAAAACACCCAAAATGCATGTTAAACTAATTTGCCTACTGCTTTCTACTGTAATAGGGTTACTATATTTCAGCAGAAGTATCACTATTGCACTTTTCCAGTTTGATGGGACATTACAAAGTGAGCTGAAATAGGTGTGGGAAACAAGAGTACCAAATATTCATACACATTAGGGCCAGCAGCAAGAACTGATTTTATTACATTTAATACCTCAAGTGTCATAGTCATTAGTTGTGTTAGGGTGGTCTTTTTTAGTGTTATAAGACGTTACTTCTGCATCGTAAGATTCTGAGTACACACAAAAAACTTATGGCCAAAATGTTGGCTAATCTATCTGGTTTGGTAACACAGAGGGTTACAATCGTGTCTTCGATTGTAACCGTATTACTATGAGTTCAAGGGATGGATGTCAAGAAATTCACAAGGGGTATCTTGGCATTCATGTTGAAAATGCATAACAATATAGTTATGATAAATAGCATCATAACTCTTTGTAGCGCATGGAATTTCATTTACTCTATGTACTACCAATTATGAAAGAAAAGGAATGCAAAGTGTTTTACAGGCTTTGAATGCTAGTAAAGCACTTAGTGAGTGTTGTTAACATTGATAGCAAGTAAATATTACTGGCGGAAAACCCTCAAGGACAGTTTATAAATTCTGTTCTAACTTAGATAAATACATCACTTATAGATTGATGACTACAAACTTTAGTGGAAAGAATGAAAATATAAGTCAAATAATTCAGGCACGGCTGAGTGTGAAGGAACATTCTTCCAAGAGACCTAATCGTAACAGTGCTTAGGGGGTGTATAACAATTGTTATATACTCTGAAAGTGCTGTTACAGTCAGGCCTCATGCTACAGAAGTATTTCATAAGGTTGTTTTTTTTTCTGATTTCACAAGTTTTCTGATTTTGGAGCATAATCATGGAGTTCCATGCACTATGATGAGATCTTCCACTTTAATACCCATAATTGCTGGACCAGCCTTACCATAACGCCTTAAATGTTTAAACAGGCCCTTGGAATTACTGCTTGTAAATTCTGCTAGTTAGACCTCATAATGGATGGCACAGTGGTGCAGCGGTAGCGTTGTCACCTCACGGGAAGAAGTTCTCCAGTTCGATTCTCGGCTGGAGTGCTTTCTATGTGGAGTCTGCATTTCCTCCCTCTGTTCATGTGGGTTTCCTCCATGTGCGTTGGTTTCCTCCTACATTACAAAAACATGCATCTGGAGTGTTTCTCCTCAGCTGAAAATTGGCTTTGTTTCAAGTCGGAGTTTCACAGTAAACAATTATTAAATAAAATAATTTATTCTAGCTCAGTCAACATTTTTATTTAAATACCGTGAGTGTGTGTGTGTGTGTGTGTGTGTGTGTGTGTGTGTGTGTGTGTGTGTGTGTGTGTGTGTATATACACACATATTTTTTTTTTTTTTACTGAGGAACATCGTCATAATTCTCCGAAGATGTTTGTTTTTATTCCCTAGTATTGTCAACTGACATGTCCACCATGGGGGATCCTTTCTGGTCTGACTGCTTCATCTACCCAATGGCACATATTCATCAATTAAGTCAAAAAGTTCCCCAACATCTTTACTAGCCACATCCTCCTATCATTTTCAATATTTTAAGGTGGAATTAACACCAGCAGAGCTAGACTTATAACATCTCCTCTGTTTAGATAGTTCTTTAATGATGTGTTCACAAGAAAAATGTACAAAAATCATGTAAAGGTTCTAACTGGTAGATGAGACATGCTCAAAAAAAGAGAAAACTGTGTGAGAAGAAGGGAAGGATGTACCCCACTGTCATTAACTTCCTTTCAGGCATGCAGCAAGGGCCAGCATGTGGAACCTCTACAACTGGAAGCAGTTAGTACATTGATCCATCTGTTTGTTAACTGGCTGCAGCATGAACAGCTAAGCATGGCTGCAGCATGAACAGCTAAGCATGGCTGTAGCATGAACAGCTAAGCATGGCTGCAGCATGAACAGCTAATAGGGACAAAAAGGTTTGTGCTAACCTAGTGGCATGTCAGCAGAGTCTTCCTGGGCTCCCCTTAGGAGTCTATACCTTCCTATTCACCAGTGTACCAACAAAATGCCGGACTGCCTGTCTGCAGACACACCAGGTGCAGGAAAAGGTACAGGCCCAGTACCATCACTATCAGCATTGGCATACTTATGTAGAGAAAAACATTTCCGAACAGAGTATAATATGGAAAGTCAGCACTCCTTCCTACATGAGAGGTATCCGTGGCATTTGAGCTAACAGAACCTGCAGTACATGTGGCAGACATGCAAGGAGGTGTGATGGGAGCGTGATACTAATCTTAATACCCTGCATTTTTTTACCCCACTTTTCCTTCGGTAATCAATAGCGGCTATTCATAAGCCATTCAGGCAATGGAAAAAATTATAATAAAAACTGTTATTTTGAAGGTTTTTTTTTTTTTTTTTTGGTGAGGTGTGATAAAAAGGAGGTGTCCACATCATGCCAGATGAGTTATGTGATACGTGATACCTATGTCCACCAGGGAAGCTAGGAGGTCTAGTCTAGGGGTCCTATATGCTTGATGACAATGATCATCCTCCTCTGAGATTAGCCTAGAGAAATTAGCCTAACATGGGACTTCTGGAGGTTACAAAGCAAGACGAAACTTGCTATTAATGATTTTTGTACACTTTTCATACCATATCGAGTCTTCGTTTCTAACGCAGATAAGACTGTCCTGCTGCCTTCATTTCCTTTTTCACTGGCTCTTCCAAAACACAAAAGCAGTCCGCAGTTTTTTTTTTTTTTGGGGGGGGGGCACATGTGGGAGCTGTAACTGTAGTTTCATGGGGGACTAAAGACTACCATGTCCAAGGTACAGCAACCTAAAGAGGGAGGGGTTGTCTGATGACAGACATGTGACAAACACCCACTGCCAGCATAATTGATGCTTGGAGGGTAGACATATGGAAACTCAATGCTGGGGTAGAAGTCCAACATCAAATTCTGTCAAGAGGCCTAACTCAAGATTTGCATATTTTTTAAACACCTTTATTAAAACATCAATAAAGCAAATGACTTATACACATAATGTGCTCCAGTACTGGCTCGGATAATTGGAGAGTAGACGTCTGCTATGCTTATGGAAGAAGAATCTTCGTCAGACTAATGGGAAGTGAAAAAAGAAGGGATAACACCTGGTCTGATGGTAGAGGCCTAAAAGATGGCAGCTGACACTGAGGGGTAACAATGCAAGATTCGTAATGGAAGTATAAAATTGTAACTATATGAATGTTATAGTCATTACTGGCTAGCACTAGAGTAGAGAAATGAAAAAGATATGAGAAGAGGAAATGTATAACACATGGTGGAAATTGCTACTCAGTCGCACTGCAAGTAAGAATCTTTCCAATTTCTACCTCAGCCTTGAAGGTGATGAATTAGAGAAAGATGGGTAGATAAAACAGTATCATAGTCACATTTATGGAGGTGGGAGGACACTCCAAAGTAAGATAATGTATACATGAAAAGCAGGGAGTTGCAAAGAGTGCACCTGGGGTGCACTGTCAACTAAAGGTGATCAGCTACATTTAAGCATATCAAACAGCTTAAGACTGCATCTGGTGCTCCCTAGACTCCCCACTCATTTTGTGCTTTATGTTTTTATTCCTCATTTGAGGTATTAAAAGCTTCTTGTTAGTAAAAAGGGTCTGTAAGACTTTCTGCCAACAGCACAGTGTGATGACAGTACATCATGATTCAGATTTAAGTATGACAGGACACAAGGAGAATCCATAAACAGCTCAAATGTACCACATGGGCAACTAGCAGATCTAGACACTGGGATTAAATGAATGTTCCTATCCAAACCTAATTACAAAACAAAAAAAGACAGAAAACAAAAATATGCCAGAAATCTAAGCTGAGTGTTTTTCTACACGAGAGTTGGAAAGAACTGTCAGGTTAGACTGCACTCCAGATAATTTAGGACTCCGGGAACAACCCTCAAGCCAATTTAGCACCTACAAAGCAAATCCCAAATGGCCTGCAGCAGGAGGTCCCAAAATAAGATCAGTTCTTCCTTCTGAGAACACCATATTTCTCTAATCATACAAAGCTAGCATGGCATATATTAAAATATCACTGTATAGCAGCAATTCACTCCTACGTGTGAGTAGATCATATCAAAGCACAGGTATAAACAAGGAATTAAAAACATCAGATGAAAATGTTTGCAATGATCTGGTCAAGCTGTTTGAAGATTGTTAATACAATCTGCATATTTTTGCCATCCTTAATGAATGACCGTCTAAGATCACATACTGTTGCAGGAAAGGTGGAACATAAACACATGAAATAACAACCAAATGGCATAATGATTTTTTTGGGATTGCACTTTCAAGCAGAAACTGAAAATGATAGTCTGGTCACCATTTAACCCACTGAAACATCAAAAATGCCTGGACACCAAGGGAAGACATTTTTTACTTTTCCAGGAAAACAGACAGTGAAAAACTAATTGCTTCAGTGTGCAGTGGCTTCTAACTTAATCAAATGATATGAGGTCTATCTGTGAATATCAATGTGCTTTACACAAAAGGTTATCTGTTAATATTGAACATTTTCCCTTCACATTTTAGCAAACTCTCATTCGTGAACAGTGGCAAAACTCATATGTCTTGTGGCCCAGACATAAGTGGAATATATCCAGTATAAATTACAATAATGTAAAAGTCTGCAGGGCTTTCTCAAGTGCAGAAAGAAAGAAAAATTGAAATATTAACTGAATGAAACCACTGTTCAAGGAAATCAGTGCAATAACACTGCTATGCTGTAGGCAAAAAGCACATTCACCAAAGAACTTCAGGCTGTTAAACTTACTGTTCAAAGTGAAAAATGATCCTGCTTGAAACCCAGCAAAGCAAAAACAATTACCCGTGGTCACAATATAGGTAAAAGTGGTATAATTTTACTAAATAGCCAGATCCTTGTGTATGTAATCAGGTTATTATGCGGTTCCAGTACCATATAATAATATTCCCAGGCAATGCAAAACTGGTTCACAGCAGGAAAACTTAAAATTCCTCACATCAGAAAGAAAGAGTGGGGATATTACAGAATTCATTTTTTTTTTCTTTAGGAACGAAGTGCCAAATAAATGTTCCAGATAAAGCTCAGTAGGTTTAGTAATATTACGAATGGTGATTTAACAATTTAAACAAAAAATAAAGCTTAGACAAGTTCAGAAATTAATAAAGTCATGTTCTTGCTAATTATTGTCAACACTTTGCATGCAGTTTAAAAAAAGGCTGTGACATTTACATATTTTTGACAATATCACTCTTTTGTTTACCAGTAGTGAAAAGCTGAACCACCAAGATTTTATAACCAGTAAAATAGTAGTTTCTGTTTTATGTGGTTTCTTCACAGCTGGCTATACAAGTTACCCATCTGGCCTTCGAGGCAGGAATTTCAGTCCACTGAGAATGCTTGTAACTCCACTTTCAGCTTAGTGCTTTAGAAGCTGGAAATGCTGATGCACAGAAAATGAACACAACTCAGTTTTAAGTAGTTTCATCAAAAGAACAGGCAGAAAATGCATACCTTTGTAATACTGAAGCACTACTCAATACCAGAACTTACCATAAAAAGTGATTTCAGCTTCTTTCCTATGCAAATAAGTGCAGACTAGAAAATTCATCAATACATGCTGGAGTCTGCAAATACTTTCAGTGTTGGTGTGGCAACTATGACACACAGTGTTGAAGGAATGAACAGAAACCCTCAGTCAGCAGCTATTCAGCAGCAAATCATTAATTAATTACATTTTAATGAACCCTAAGCAGCTACTGAAACAGCCTTC
>NC_056737.1:1219919259-1219929259 GCF_019279795.1 Protopterus annectens | reverse complement strand
ATGATTCTGGAATGGAAGAGAAAGAATACAACTAGGCAAATAACGCCCTCACAATGGATCCAAAGAAGTCTTTACTACTGTAAAATAGGCCTATTACTTGTGGTGAGACAGGTGAAACACACTGGGGCATAAATTCCCTGTAGTAGTCTTAGTCTGTCTGACAGTAAATTAGGTCTCTGAAACAAGAAAGCAACAGGGCCTGGGTTCTAATCTGACAAAGGGTTTTGTCTACCTCTTCCAAAGATTTACACTGTTAGCTCAAAAATGTTTAGCCAGCATTGTTGTATAATAGTTTTGGTGTAAAAAAAGGTTAAGCGTTATTTATTAAATTGTTTCAAATAGTTTCTATTGTATACATCAGCTTGGAGACAGAAATAAGATACAATGTCTTGTAAATAAAATGGAAGATTGTCTTATTATGTATTTCATAAGAATTCTAATTCTCAGTGTCAGCTACACAAGATTTGTAGATTGTCATTAGTTTGCCATGTTTAAAGAACAGCGGTTACTTGATGGTCAGCTTCAAAAGACAGCTTATAGTTTACTGAAGGCATTCAGTGAACTTGCTTTTATGTTTACAAGAAAGACACGTATCCTTACATCAGCTTCTACGGTTTATAGTTTTCAAGGGGTTGATATAAATAGCAACAAAACCAAAAATCAAGAGACGCTAAATGTAGGTAAACAACTGTGCCTCTGAATACTATTTGCAGGCTACAAGATAATAGGCTGAACCATCAGAATATGTCAGTTTATAGCAAAAATGAAAACTGTGCATTACTAACTCACTGGTAGACGGAAAATAAAAACAACCAGTGTGTGTGTGTGTGTGTGAGTGTGTGTGTGTGTGTGTGTGTGTGTGTGTGTGTGTGTGTGTGTGTGTGTGTGTGTGTGTGTGTGCGTGCGTGTGTGCGTGTGTGTGCGTGTGTGTGTGTGTGTGTGTGTGTGTGTGTGTGTGTGTGTGTGTGTGTGTGTATTATGTTACTTTACAATATGCACTGAATTATAATAAGATTATCTGACTCAGATTTACTAATACTAAATTACCAAAAAAGTTTCAAAATCTGAAGAACATTCTTGGCTTGAGAAAATTACATATCAGATAACCATTAAAACTGACAAATCATGACAAATTGTCACATGAACAACTTCAATGTAGAGAAAGCTGGCAAACCTCCAAATTCAACACTATCTTACAACCATATGTTAAAACAGAGCTGAAGTTCACAAATGGTTAAAATACCTAAAAGTAGAAGTTTTTTTCTCAATAAACAGGACCTTAATGAAGACCTACACAGTGCAGAATTTTCTTTTCTTTCCTTTTTTTAACTGTGTTATGAGTACAATTAAATGTCCATCAATATCCCAAGTAGCCATACATTATCTAGTCTGCCACATTTCACTAATGCGCCTTATCGTTTCGGTAGTTAATACTGTTCAGTTTAAAGACAGCCTGTCTGAGGTAGACTGCTCAAAGTTCAAGGACAACTTATCTCTTTTTTTCCTTGCAAATGCATGACATTCAAAAATAAGACACAAAATAAATACTACATGTACAATATGCAGCAATGAGGTAGAAATGGTTTTAAAGAACAATGCCTGACTATACAACAGATGCAAAAATATATAAAAAGAAAATCCCAAGCATTTGTATACAATACATAAAGCAAATATAAACATTTAGGTCAGGAACTTAGTTTAGGTATGTTTCTATTATCAAAAGCCTAGCCTAAAACTCATAATCACTGTGTTCAAAACATTGTTACAAAGAAGAGCCACATTATAAATATTTAACATTCTACAGGACTGTTTCTCACATCATTGTGTGGCAAGACTGACCACGGCTATGACACTATACATTTCACAGAGATACAGTGCTGACATTTTATCTCTTTCAGTCTAATTGTGTTTGACAATTGCAGAGCTACTCTTTCCTTACATATAAATAAGAGATTGGGAAGGTGTTTTTTTTCAAAATGCAGTAAACCTTCTGCAATATCGCCTAATATTTTTATTTTCAAATGTTAGCCAAAGTCTGATTCAGACATTCAGTACTGTGGACATTGTTTAAAAAGCAGGGCTTGATGAAGGTTACTTCACATCAGTTTTAGCAATAGCTTGAATTAATTTCTAAATGTTCTGCACATATATGTGTGCATCTTAAAGTTCTGTAAGACAGTAGGATCAAATGCCTTTCTTACAGATGCAAAATCTCCCAACACTACATTTTTTTTCTAAAAAAAACACGCCCTTCTACCAAATAAAAGGATGCGATTTTAATAAATTACAGAGTGCAATGAATAAATGAGGATGTCCTTAAATAATAAATAGAGATTTACTGTAATACAAGAGATTTCAAGGCAATCTGTGCAAGATGGGATGCTGTTTAAAGCATGAAAAACAAAAATACAGTTTTAAGACTTGAGTGAAAGGCATCGTCATGTTGGCTAAGATCGTTATCTTGCAAACAACTCCAAATTTTTAGAATAACGTTTTATCTATTCATCTAAGCAAATCACGTTCAAACAGGAGATAGTTTGGCATCAGTTGAAATAAACATGCTATAATTAAGAAAATTGAGAAGAGTTTATCATAATGAGATGGGACTGAAACAATGCATTGCTTAGGCCCACTGTGTCATAAACTAGACATCTGAGACAATATTTTCATCACAATGCAATAGTGGTGAAATATGCCATTTTCTCTGGGAGTGTCAACATGATGTTATGGTGCATATCCAGCAAGACATATCTGCAGCAAACTGCTTCAATTCATGTTCCTATGCATTTGCAGTGACAATATATATAAAAAAAAAAAAAAAAAAAAAAAAAAAAAAAAAAACAGGTGCATAATGTATGTTGATGAAATACCCTTCCCATAAATACTTCTAACATCCTACAGGTATGCTCAGTTAAGAATATTCTGCAATTGCCCATTATAATTAAGACAGACATTTCACAAAAATCTTTCTTTCATTTATTTCACAAATGAGTTCCTTATAAGCAGAATGCTCTGAATTGCTCACTTTCCTTCATTATGTCTTGCTTACTTTTACACTTATTTATTTCCTAATACTGTGTTTTGGGAAAAGTGCATGGCCGTGCACTGTTACTAAATATTACTATGACAACACTAGTGTTAAACTGAATTTTTCTTCTGGAACTATAAAACATTTTTTTTTAGTTCTAGCAATAAGCATATTACTGATGCCTACTACTATCAGCGAATTATGTCTGCAGTTCTGAAGTATCATAATGCATTTATTTTAAGAATAATTAATTTCATCTGCTGTGGTTTAAAACATTTTTTTCCAAAACTGTTTGTAGCTGTGCCTGCTTTACAATTTTCTTGTACCATATCATCTTTCAAGTATGCACAGCTTTGATGGCAGATGTGAAACCTGACGGGTAACTAAGGACAGAAATGGGTCTGTCTACAGCAATAACCAGCTTGCCAGACAGATCAATATGAAATTGCAGCTAATAGGATAGTATAATATTTTAATACAGTAGTATATATTACAAAAAAAAAAAAAAAAAAAAAAAAAAAAAAAAAAAAAAAACGAATGCTCACTTTCAAGACTGCTTAAATTCTAAACATCTTTCTAAATTTACAAAGCTACATTTATTTAGTTTTCATTGGTCAAATAATGATTTCTTGTTTGATAATGATTGATACATACTGGCAATTAGCTTTTCTTAGTTCCACATAGTACTTTGGATGGTGATCTCGTAATACAGTAATATCGTGTGTTGTTTGTGTGATCACACACATACACTTCAACACAGGCATCTCAAAACTCACTTGTCAGCAGATTTAAACAAAAGGTGCTTAGCTGAACTACATTCTAGAAAATTAGGTAAAATGATAAAAATAAAATGGTTATGCCTCCATGTTGTACATTTTAGTGTATGTCAACATGTCCTGTTGTGCATTGTGTAACAATTACACTAAGCATCAGTGCTGAATGTAACAAACACTTTAAGAATCTTCCTGTCTAAACTAAGCAAAAAAAAAAAAAAAAACATAAATGCGGTCTGCAATACTCCTGTTTGGAAAAAATATCCCATATAAAACACCAGTCATGAAATAGTTTGCACAAACAGTAATACAATTTAAAGAAACAAAAATATATTTTTTTTTGGGGGGGGGGGGTGAAATAACAGGTAAGCTATTTAGCCTTTCCAGTCTTTCCTGATGGAAGACACAATGGAATGAATAGCAGAAAGGGGAAAGCTTCTTCACACGGAAAAGGGAACAGTAATGTAGTTTGTGTTCGCATAACAAGTTATGTAGTTTTACATTTACAGAAGTTTTTAACTTCCACAATGCAGCTACACAGTAAGAGATCTGCCATACAGATGAGGTAGAAAATAAAGACTGCATACCAGATTCTCTGGTGTAATTAATGACTACCGCGGGCTATATTAACAGTAACAAAAATGTATTTACATCATAAAAATTAGTCCATTTTGACATTGGTATATTGTCAGCAAGTTTGGGTTTCAATCTAATTGCACTCACCTATCAGCCATGAACAATTGTGCGATTTGAGAAGTCTGCAACCTAGACAATGAACTATTTCCAACCCTCAGCTGCAAATAACCTCAAAAGTAGAGTAGCAACCAGTGATATAAAGAATAACATTATGGTTCACAGAAAAATGCGACTTTAGGAAAACTCATTCAGACTCGCATATGCATTGGTTGGTTGGTTTAAAATGCGTTCTTAGAATCATAAAGTGGCTATCTCATCTTATGAAATAAATGTGCACCTTCTAAGTACTACGAGCTGGTAATCATCACAAAGAAATGTATCAAGAACTGCAAAGTGTTACAGTGTTACAGATGAAGAGTGTGTGATCTGATATGATCACCTTTAACACGGAGATTTCCTTCTGTTAACTACAAGAACTGAGACTTTTCAGTCACAATTACTTTAATATAATCCGGATACATTCAAAGTCATTTTCTTGCCATTTTTCCAATTGTTGAGGTAAACATACATTACTATAAAGTAACACAGAAGCCTAGCCCATAACTCTCATCAGTAAATAGTGCTTTCAACACATTCCTTTGAGGTACTGTACAAATCGCAATCACTTTCCTGAGTTTTTGCAGGCAACATTAAAAGAAATGAACAGCAGAAATTAAGGTCCAGATTACCGTTACCCTGTTTAACTGTTCCCAGGCTGATACTGCAGAACAGACAGGATTGAGGAATAACTGTTGCTCTTCAAATGGCAAAAATCTGGCTCTCTGTTTCCCAATGCAATATTCATCTCTTAAGTTCAGCAAGAATTGAAGTTAAAGCTCTTAATATTAGCACATGCCACCAATGTATTTGTGAGGCAAACAAAAAAAGCACCATTTCAGGCACTTGACAGCAACTAAATCTCAACAAGAGCAGAATGGAATCAATATACTAGAATCCTTTCCTTTTGTAGTCACCCCTACTTGCATCATTAAGAATGTTGCCCAGGCTGAAAGGAACTAACCATTACCATCAGCACAAACATCTTCTTAGTTTGTGTCTATTTTTTTTTTTTTATTTGATCAGCAGCTCTTTTACGATGCACTTTCCCTCCAAGCCTTACCTAACTCCTTAAGAAAAAAGGGACATTATCTTTTCAGCACACTTAACAATTACAACCCCTAAAGGGGATTTCATTCCCAAGCAACATGTCTAAGAGTACCAACAGTTATAGCATCCCTTAAGGTTCTCACTGACTGCAGCCAAACATTTTGTTCCATTCAATGTATGTGTCTAGCTCTTTCTGAGTTATGCTGGGCTGAATTTTGCAGAAAGCTTCCTCAAAGTCTTGATATGTGACTGGTCTCATCTGGCCGGGTAAGATGGCTGACAGATCTGTCCCCTGAACAGCATGGAGAGGGCCTACTACAGCCTCTTGACATAATCGAGCCACATCCAGCCCAGAGAAGCCTTCAGTACGCTGAACAATCAGTGCAACATCTTTGTCACTGAGGCAATAATTGTGCTGTGACAGGAGTTGCACTATTATCTGGTGCCTTGCTGTGTTGTCAGGTAGTGGTATTAAAAGTCGTTTCATAAAATACCTTCTAAGCGACTCATCTATTTCTTCAGGTTTGCTTGTTGCACAGATAACTACTATCTGGTCCTCAGCAGAAGAAAGTACACTATCCAACTGCATAAGGAACTCTGTTCTCATTCGACTAATTGGGCTATGCTCTTCGCTCACTTGTACTGAAAGAAGCATGTCAATGTCACTGACAAATATCACAGATGGCTGACGACATCTTGCCACAAGGAAGGAAGCATGGACAATCTTATCACCTTCTGCAATCCATTTTGTGACAAGTGCAGACACAGCAATTTTGAAAAAGGTGGCTCCCAAATGACTAGCTATACATCGTCCAATTAAAGTTTTACCTGTTCCCCGTGGCCCAAACAAAAGAATGCTCCGAGGAAGAGCAGAAAGTCCACTGAAAGCATCTGGCCTCAGTACTGGCCACAAAACCTCCTCTTTAATTGTCACTTTTGCTAGTTCTAAGCCGGCTATATCATTCCAGTCTACTGGAGGACCTTGCCTTACAATTTCATTGGTTATAAGTTCAATGAGGTGAGAGTCAATGTTCTTCAGTTGTTTATCTACAGGCTGGTTAGATGAGGTAGCTACATGAAGTCCTGGGCCTTGTACTGGGTGTGGGAGAAGCTGCCTCTGTTCATCATTGTGGTCAGTCATTATTTGAGAGGAATATTTTGCAAATGGCTCACTTGTTCTTGAGGTCAATGAATTTTTTGATGTGTTATAAGAAGGTGGCGTGAGAGCCCTAGTGGACTGCCCACTGAATTTTCTTTGCTGTTCAGAGGACATTAATGGTTTGTTTGTCTTGAAGGATAAAGAAGATGTTTCTGCATTTCTGTCAAAGCCATTCCCTCTGGTTGCATTTGAAATGTTATCAGGAATTCTGTACATTGGGCTCTGGGTAGACCTCTGTTGTCCATAATTGTAATTTCCGTAACCACTATCAATGTCCCCTTGTCCTGCCATGTAAAATGCCTTCCTTTTGAGAGATGTAGCTGAGCTGTTGGCCAAAGCTGATGGTGCAATAGGGGCTAAGCCATGAGCCTGATATGTGTAACCAGGTACAGTCGTTGGAGGCAGAGGAGTTGGTGCAGGAATTCCAGACGGAAGGTAAGCAGAAGGAGGAGGGGGAGGTGCACCACCAGAGGTGTAACCCGGGCCAACAGCTGTCTGTGGAGGGTAACTAGCTGGTGAGTAGTTGTAGCTTGGGATATTGGATGTCCCATTATATCCTGGGACTAGCGCAGATGGAGGAGGCGGTGGTGGTTGCAGAAGTCCAGAGCTATGCAAAGGAGATGGATGGGGAGAAGGAAGTGCAGGAGTTGATTGGTTGTTATAGCTAGAATGCAAATAAGAGCCATTGTATCCCGTGGCATATTCCTGAGAAGGAAGTCCGGAATGAAGAGTAGGTACGCTGTGACTTCCACAGGTGTTACTAGAATAACTAGGTTCCGTGAGACTACTTCCCACCCCTGGTGAGCTCCCTATGCTAGCAGAAACATCTGCTGGAGGGATTGCCGAAGCTACTACAGATTTGCTTGCAGTGATCACATCTGGAACGCAGTTCATAGAATAAATACTGTCAGAGTTTAAAGAAGGCTGCCAAGGTTCACTTTCATTTTTCCGACCATTTGCTATCCCTGGTGCAGTCTCTGAATAATTTGCAAGTAGGGCCCGCTCTGCTGGGCCCTCTAGAATTCCTGAATACTTTTCTGCATATTTCTTCAATAAATTTGAAGCAGTTAAAGCAGATATATCATCATTGGCCCAAGCATACTGATAGGTACGTTGTAAGTGACCCCGGTATGTATCCACTTTATGTGCTGGAGATCGGGTTGTTGAAGTAATGTCAAAGTGCTGTTCTGGCCACTGAGCATGTTCTGGTGTCCACTGCATCTTCAAGCCTGAAAATAGAAAAAAATACAACATTAACGTGTGCAAGACCAAAAAAGCATCATTAGTACGTGCAGGGTCAGTTACAGAGGAATACTTTCAAGCTGAATTTGTTTTATAACAATTTTGCGCTTTACCTTTGAGCAATAGACTCACTTGTGAGTACATGCAGGCTTATTTTATATATTTAAAGCAAGCCTGTGGCGAAGTGGAATTAGATAAATAGGACACTAGTTTATAAATGGTGCTGCTCATACTGTTCTATAATGTAAAATTACCTGATTACCTGCGGTAATTCTGGGTTACAGGAAACTGTTGCAAATGCTTAATTATTAACATACTGTAGGCATGCTCATATTACCTGAAACATTATCTGATATTACTTTTCAAGAACATGATCAATCAGATAAAAATTATAATAATGTTATATTACATCTGGCAGTAAGTTGCAATTTAAAAAGCACACACATATTCCACAGTTCAAGGTGCAAAGAGAGAGAGAGACAGACAGAAAGAGGGAACTGGTCATGAAATTATAAGAAAGACAACTGTCTTTCTACATTGCAATTTTTGGTTTATATATTAACCATCTGAAAGATATAAGACACAGCTGACAGACCACATCTAGGGTACCTCTCTTACTTGGTACTGAACATCTAGTTAGCACAGTATAATGCACCCTGCACAGAACAATATGACACAGACATTGCAGGTCATTCCATAATCCAAGTCTCATCTAAAGTGGTCCACGACAGTTTCAAATCTGTTTCGTGGAGTGCAGCAAAGCAATCTCCCTGGCAGCGCTCTGTCGCTTTCATCACACAAAGCCTACAACTCGGCATGAATTACAACAGGCTCTTTCTGCCTTTCACTTTTGTTGTTGAGATTTAGAAAAAAAAAATAAAAAGAAAGAAAGAAACAAAAGAAAACAAGCGTCACTTGTCTGCTGGTCTTTTCTTTTACAGCCTCCAGGGTAAAAAAAAAAAAAAAAAAAAAAAACCTCTGCAGTCTAATACTAAACTTCCATGTATGTAGACAGAAAAACATGTATATTGCTGCTGCTTGTAAATCCAAGAACTAAAATATTAAGCTGTGCATAAAGATAATAAACCTAACTTTCAGCAAGAGCAGAATTGCTAGTTAAGACTGTATTTGGATTTCTTTTAAATCCATAAATACATACTGCATGCAGCTATGAGCTTACAGAGAATTTTACCCAGATCTTACCTTTGCACGACAGACACATTGCTAATGCTGGCTCGGCTGTATCAACAGGCATCTTAAATCTCTCTCATATTACCAACACTGATTTTTTTCCAGCAAAACAATGCCTTCTGGCACAGATGCTATGACAAAACTAGGCCTTCTATAAATGAAGCATCTGTGTCATTTGCTTCTAGTTGTGTGTGTTTTTTTTTCCAGCTGCAGAGGCTCTCTATCCATATCCACATATATATATATCTATATCCGTTTCATCACTGCATTCCTACCCTCACTCACTGTATTCTGAAATTATCTTTGGTCTCTGTTTCCTAGCAATCTGGAGTAAATGTGGGTTGGATATGAAGAAACTATGGGAAAACTCAGTTTGGCAACAAAACAGCCTGCCAATTCCCATCAGACACCCTCTCCTGTGTTTGCTAAAGCACTACACTAGTCACTAGAAGTTAATTAGCGGGATGATGCTTTGCTAATTGTGTTAATTTACAAGGTTTTAGTCAAAAGAAGTCATGCAATGGCTGGCTGTGCTGTCATGCTTCCAACTTAATCATTAAGAAATGCTAAAATCAAGGCAGGAATGTTCACCGTAATTGCACTCGTAAAGAAAACTGGCAAAAAATGAAAGAAAAAATATGCAGAATTAATTTTCAATCAAAATATTTGACATTTTATTAAACTGAACATGACTACAAATTGCCTGTTGTATATTTTATACAATACTTTTGCTTTGATTGTTTAGAAAATGCATGCCTCTACAACCAAGTTAAGTATCATTATGATTATGAGAGACAGAGAGAAATTTTTAGAGAATTTATGCAT
>NC_056737.1:1219896759-1219914259 GCF_019279795.1 Protopterus annectens | reverse complement strand
CTCTGCTTCACATTTATCACTAGTGTACTGCAACGGAAACATGTGCACCCTTTTTAGTTACTATTGTAGTACAAAGGGCAAACATAAGTAAACTGACTACAAAATCAGGACATTGCCTATAAAATACATTTAAATCCAGATGATGCCTAGCTGCAACTGTGAACAATAAGTGACATGTTTGTAAGGATTATGCCACACAGCTGCCAGATTTGGTTTGCAGATACACTGTCAGGGACTGCATGAGTACCTTCTGCAACTCATAAAATGTAATCAGTATGTATGCTAAATATCTACCACCTATTCATTTGCCCTTCAGAAAGTAACTGCAATTTAATTCCCACTGCATATAGTGCAAGTATTAGACATAATATAGAATAAATTCCACTTCACTATAGCACAAAAACTGCCCCACAACTCAAAAATGAGATTTACTTTTATGATCTTATCTACAGATACAGTAATTAGGGGTTTGTTGTAAAACATGTGTCTGTGTTTGTGAGAGAGAGAGAGAGAGAGATGACATGTATTGCATGCATACCTTGGAGAAGGTTTACTGCTCTCAAATACAAGAAAATGAGTTTTACTAAACAAATCACTAGTCTGTGCAATATCCATTGCAGAGAGCACCAGAATGTGCTCATGGTTAACAAGGTGTAGGTAGTACCATCTTCATCCTTTCATGCCTTAATGGAATAACTGGGAGTAACTGACATCCAAGACGTGATCATCACTAACCAGTGTACACCTGGATAAAATAGAGCAGCATGCCTGGCTACTCCAGGAAAGGTGTACACTGCTTCCTAACACATAGCACAAGTTCCACCCTGAAGTGCTAAAAGGATTCCATGCTGTCAGCCATTTGTCTGATATCATTTAAGTCAATATGTGTGAAATGCAGACTGATCGAGCTGAGTTTGCTGTTGGGGAAGTAAACTCTTCCCTGCAATGAAGCAACATCACAGCTGTTCATATTAAGTAAAAGAGTGTTCAAATGAAGCCTTTTGTGTGTAGAGAGTTCCATTTCAAACTCAGTGTTTTCATTTGAAAACAGGGCTAAATTAAAATGAGCTTAAAAGTTGTTGCAACCTTTTTACAGGATGGCTTAAATCTCATGAATCCTAGCATATGTGATTGTGACCCCCCCCCCCAACACACAACTCCTAGTGCCTGAGATAAGTTTATATTGCAGTAAATTAAATTTCCTGATATACTGCAATCTCATAACATATATATAATGATAAAACATGCACATTACTGTTTGCAATTATGAGTACTGAAAATTTCTGCTGACATCCCTTAAAAGGACATTGGTTGGACATCTCACAGCCACCTTGAAGAAGTTTTTTCATTATTATTATTATTTTTTTTACTCACACCTGTTGACCATCAAGCCTTTCAATGACCACACTCATTTGTTCAGCATCACTAGGGATATGGTACAGTGGCTGTCATCTAGGCAACCATGAGGGATTTTATATTTTCAGATCTTAGCCCCATGTTGTTGTTGTATCTTTCGGCTTTTCCCAGTTAGGGGTCGCCACAGTGGAACTCCGGTCCGCTAATGACTGGCAGTAGATTTTTACATACCGACTTGCCAGGCCTGATGCACAACCTTCAATGAAGGTACGCCCATTCACACATATCTCCACGCAGAAGACACTTTAGCTGAGAATCGAACAGGACAACGTCTTACTGTGAGGCGACAACGCTACCGCAGCACCACCACCGCAGTACATCTTAGCCCCATGTGTAGTGGCTAATATCTACACTTAAAGACATAGGATCTTGCTATGCCTTATTTGGGTCTATATTAGATAATCAAATGTTTGAAAGTTCAACACCATATGATCGAACTTTCAAAAGTTCGAATATCTAATAAAAAAATAAAATACACAAAACACCTACCTGAACGCTTTAAGCAGGGGGCCCTGCACCCCCCCCCACTCTTTAAATATACCAACTCTGAGATCACAATACAGTGCAGAAAAGGGAAATCTTCGTTACAACATTCAAACATTCAAAAATCCAATCATATGGTGTCAACCATATGAGACCTGAAATTTTGAATGTTCGAACATTCAGTATAGACCCGGCTTTATTCTGTGCAAATGAGTGCTCTCTCAAATGTAAAACAAAAACTACTGCTTGAATGTAGCTTGAAATATTCTATTTGTTGTCTATGGTTCACGTGCTAGCTGCAATAAAAATAGCTCTCTGCAGCAAGCACCAGTAACTGCAGCAGACCAGTCTATGCCCCCCCCCCCCTTCCAAGATGGGAATCTGGTATCAGCCACAGAATCCCACCCTCTCAAACCATTTCCTTCAGTAACAAATAGTGGTTTGATAAGGACATGCTTCAAATAGTGGCTATTAGGCACACAGCGAGAGAAAGTTTTAGCTGATTTGTGATTGGCTAGCAACTCTACCTCCTAGAGGTAAGGGTGTTCTCTTCCTTTGGAGAGTATTTATTTCTTACTGCTGTTAGTCCCTTTGTAGTAATTTACACTATCTTTCCCCTTACTTGTGCATAATGCTCTATGATTCCTATCTGGTTTTAGGACTTAAGTTACCCCTTTTCTAGGAGCTATTGCAGTTATCAGGGGGATGTATAGTGTAGCAATTAAGAAGCAGAGCTTTGAAGTAGGTGATTTCAGTTTCACTTTCACAAACACTAACTTGCAAACAAACTTGTAACTATTATTAAATTCCAAAGTGTTTAAAAAACAATAAAGATTATCCTTTAAACATTTACAAAAGGTAACTTGGACACTATTGTAAAATCATGCAATATTTCAGTTCTGAGCATGTCATTTTAGTATTCTAGCATATAATACGTTGGGTGTCAGCCAGGATTTCAGATCATAGACAGCTACAATTTATTACAAAAATGCTTCAATATAGATGGTCTCCAAAATAAGATTTCTAGTTTAAAATGAAAAGATGTTGCAAGTTACACCACCTCCATTCTACCTACTAAAAACAATTTGATTGGTTAGACCATGTAAGATGATGAAACTGAGCAACAGGCTATTTCAAGTGTGAGTCAGCAACCATAGCTTGGTATATTAAAAGAAAACGTAAACTTGTTCGTTCTCAACCCAGTCTTACTCACAATGCATTCATACTACTTATCAAGCTAGAGTTAAATCATTTATATAAAAAAAAAGAAAACAGGAATCGTTGTTCTACAAACTCCATTTAAGTTGACGGTATGTGCTAACAGAAAACAATCAGATGGACAATACTAGGAGGTTACAATACTTTACAATTGCTTGCCTGTAAAATCTACCTCTCTATAATTTGCATCTAAAAAATTATGAAATTCCAGTGCTAGAACTCCGGGGCACTCTGTGGAGACTGGCCACAGGAAGTACAACCCATTTTGACAAGACACTGTAATGGTTTCATGCCTTCCAGTGCTTATGGCAGTGGCAGGATTTACTACCAAGCTGTGGTTCTTCAAGTAAGAGATCTCAACTTATGGGCAGTCACACATAAAAGCAGGAATCATTACTGTACCATTGCAGATGAAAACTTAATAACCAACAATGTTAATGCAACATCTAGACAGATTAGCTTATCTCTTCATTTCAAAAGCTATCAGTGCAGCAAGGGAAACCTTTTTAACAAAGGGCAAAGTAATTCTATTAATGATAAGCAATACCTTTCAATCTGCCGGGTGGTCTGAAGGACAACTGTTCTATATCAATTTTAAATCAGCTCTTACTTTTTGACGTAGACTAACATCAGTCTAATAGTATTTAATATATGTGGCAAACATTCATAATTTAAGTGATAAAATGGAAACAGAGATGATTTTTAGTACCACCTGCACAACAGACAGCAGTAACAAAAGAATTCTGGAAAATCTCAACGATTAGCTCAAAATTTTCCACTTCTCAGCGCTACAATGGCTAGACAGTTCAAGCTCAGATAGGAAAATGTGTATGTTCACTCAAGTGAACTGGCCTGTAGTTTTACTGCAGAGGATTAAGTCTATGAGCCATTAACGAGCTGCTTCTTGTAGTCCTGGGTTCGATTCCACCAGCCTTCATTTCTCTACTCTCTGTAAGTCTTAGCATGTCACTTAACAAGACAGTTCCCTGAGCAAAGTCTGAAAATGGTTTATACGTATCAGTACTCACTCTGTAAACAAGAAATGAATAAACAAATGGCGCAAGATCTTTTTTTTTTTTCACCAACTCATAAATCAGACTGATATAAAAGAATACTAGCTAATGGTCATTAAGAAGCATAACTTAATAAAAAAGAAACAAACCAATTACTCATGGGAAACATTATCCTTCAATAAGCCAGAAACTTTGTGGAAAAGTATATGGAAATTAATTTCCAACCATATTAACAGTAATATTTTAAACAAAATTCTCAGCCAACAAGGCATGACAGTATTTTGCATTTGGTGATGTGCAACCTTACCTTAGAAGTTTAGGTACATATCGTAACATTCCACTCCCACCCACCTACCCCAGCTTAAATCACTTTCCGGTGGGGTGTTTTTTATTCCTTAAAGGTACACAGCCACCAAGTGGGATTACTATACATCTAATTACATATCTGTAAACAAAAAAAATCAGTAGATTAGACTGGGAGACCCTTCTTACACATGACAAGCCAGATGCATTCCTAGTCAATGTTTTATCATATTTTCAAGTATTCCATAACAAACAATTTCACAATTCAACAAGACAGACAGCTGCTTTGGGGGAATAGACTCCTGGAGGAGATAGTATGCTATAGGAAGTATATTTTTAGGACTCTGAACACATTTCCATCAAATGTAGAAAAATAAAAGTTGAACATGATTATATGAAAATTGTAGTGTGAGATATGCAGTCGAGGTATGAATTATCTATCACTTTTGCATAAAATAAAGAATAAAAAAATGTTTTCTAAAATGATGTCAGTAGTAACCAGAGTATGAAGCCTAAAATCTTGTGCATATCATAACAGATGAGCTGTTAATCATGTTAAAAGCATTAAAATTAGCACTTCACTTCCATTTTTACCTACCTGTTTCAACTGGAAGACTTCTTAGGTACTCCTTCCCTAGTTCTGCAAGGAAATTATAAATGCTGACTTAATTTAAGGTGAAAATAACATGAAGTAAGGAATAGTCAGGATTTCTGTTACCCAGCCAAATGATGTTCTGATGTACCACTCTACATAATTTAATGCTATTTTTAATTTGAATGATGCAACCTTGTGAACATGGCTGATGTTTATTAAATATACAGAAGAGGTCTATCTAGGTGATGAAGTTTGTTTCAGCTTGATTTACCTAAAACATTTGATAAGATTCCTCATTCTGGCAAAACAGATTAAGTCATGCAGTCTTCCTGATATATGAAAAAACATATATATTTGTTAAAAACCTTTACCACTTTCATAACAACTTTTAGTACACATATTTTATAAATCTTTTCTTTTCAAAATGACTGTCATGATTCAACTTATAAGATTAGCTTTATTTCGCTTCACTTGTGAGATGAATGTTTTGGCGTGTGTTTCTCAACCATATAACAAGCCGATTATGACTGCAAACCTGATCATAATTCTCTGTGTTACACTACTCTTGTGAACTGCTTGGCTCGCTGGTCTTAATGACAGGAAAATTAATTATCTGTTTCCCTACACCCAGATCTTATGATGAAAAAACAAACTTGGATATTCTTATTAACCAAGCAAAACATGCACTGGCAAACTCTGGTGATTATTACCTAATGCAAGATCATAGGTTCATAGGTTCATAGGTCGGTACTAGCCTATCAGCCCTGGGGCTATATATACGCCTAGCCAAAAAGGTTCCCTGGCTTTCGCCACACAAGAAAATTATTTTCCTGTGCCCCTGTCAAGCAGTGCCCATCCAGTCGTCAAGGTTTTTCTTAAAGATGGCCAATTTAAATTAATTTAATTTATTAATTATTATTAATTAATTTAATCAATTTAAAGAGGATTTGCTTGACATGAATGGGTAGTTTGTTCCAGAGTATGGGAAGTCTCTGGGACAGGAATCTATCCCTCCAGCATGTTGTTTATTGTGGTGACAAGGTATAGGTCCCTGGCGCATGTGGTTCGGAGCTATTGGGATTTCTTTATGTATAGAATGTCCAACAGCTCTGGGTTTGACATAGCTTTGTATATTAGGCAGAGATTGCCTCTGAGTAGTCGACATGCGACGGAGTAAAGCTGGAGTTTTTTGAGACAGTCTGCTTATGGGATCTGTTTGAGGCCGGTAATCCTCTTAGTGAGGTATTTCTGTGGCCTTTCCAATTGTTGCAGGTGTCTTGTGAGATACATGAAAATGGGGCATTGTACTCTATAATGGGTCTGATGAGGGATGAGTAGAGAAGAACAATGACCTCCTTTTTTCTAGGGAAAAACCTAAACATCTGCTGTATGGAGTGTTCAAGGAATCAGGGAAAGGCAAAAAAGTTTACAGCCCACTTTGAACAAACTCAGCATAAGATGGAAAACCTGAACCTTAAATTTAACGTTAACTGATAAAGTGTAGTTTGTTTCAGTCCCAAACCAGACACACCACGATTAATATTAAGTGATACTGTTTTACCAATATCATTCAAAATTAAGCAGTTGGATCCTATAACTTCAAGCAGATTTACTTTTAAACATGTTAGGAAGCCTAGATCAGTCACAGCTGGAAATTACTACTCCTACTTAGTGTGATGCACACTTACTAATTACTGTAACAGTTTAGAACAGTAGTAATATCAACCACTGAGAGAATTTTGCATTTGCATGCACAGAGCGGTTTACATCAGTAATTTGGAATCTAACCAATGATACTTTAACAAGGAGATTTGTACTTTTGAAGATCTCATCCGCCACCTAACACAGTCAACAGGTTTACTATCAAAATTGTGACGGACAAAACAAAAAATGTTCATTGCATAAACCCACAACACCGAACATGGAACACTAACTAGGATAGTATGTCGAACATCATTTTGATTAGTAGAATCTGTGTCCAAAAATTATGACCAAATGCAGCAAACTAAAAGAACTTCCTTTATTCCAACAAATAACACAAGTATTGAATACTTTCACAGAACGTATCCACTTCTTCAGGTGATAGAATCGGTAGTTTTCATCTAGCTGTTGTTATACTTACTAATTAGTACATTCATTGAATAATCATCTAGTTAAAATCATTAACTTTTAAAGGTGTATTTCTTTATAAGCTTCAAATATGCATACTCATATAAATATAGACATAAAAACAGAAGTAAAACACATTAAAATACAATTAAAATGTTTAGTATATTCATTTAATACAATTATGTAAGGGATTTAATTCAGGTATAAGAGAAAATATTTAATTGAGACCTGGGGGGGGTACATGCATTAAAGTGCAGTATCCATTTATTTTCCTTTCTTTCAGTATAGTTCTTTCTGTCCCCACCTCTCTGTGTTAGAGAAACATTTTCTAAGGTTAACAATTTAAATACATGCTGCTCATTTGTGTTCAATATATGTTTATACAGAGAGATAGTAAATAACTTGTCTCTTTATTTCAGACATATGACTGCTTATGCGCTGTTTAAACTTTTGGTTTGTTTTTCCTATACAGAGCAATGTGCATAGCACACAACTTGCCATATAAATAAGGTTGCTAGTGTTGCACTTTCTACAGGCTTTAATAAAGAATTCTGTCTCGAAGAATCTACAAAACTCTTACTAGTATATATATATATATATATATATATATATATATATATATATATATATATATGTTTACTGCATACACACTTCCCACATCTATATGTTCCTACATATTTCTTCTTGAGTGAACCACTGGTGTGTTGTTCTTTGCAACACAATTTGTTTTTTATAGTGTTGCATTTCCTATGTATAAAAGTGGGATTTGCATCTATGCTGTTTATTTCCGGTATCAGAGACAACACGGGCCAATGTTTGTATATAATGTGCCTTATATTTCTAGTATTTTGGTCATAGTTCATGATGTATTTACATTCCTTATGTATATTTGATTTCTCTTTCATTTTACTGAGTACACTTTTATGAGAGAAGATAGGTGCGTAAATATTATTTTGCTTAGACATGACTTCATCCTTTATTTCTAATGCTTGTTGTTTATTATACCTCTGCTGTTCAAATTCATTGGCTAGTATGTCTAGTTGTCTATTGCAAGAGATGTCTATAGTATTAAGCCTACTGACTCTAGCCATTTGGTTTCTCATAATGTTTCTAAAAATGTGTGGGAAATGCATGCTATCTGCTGCTAAATATGTATTCTTTTTTACTTGTTTCTTAAATAGAGAGGTTTCTAATCTAGCTCCATTGTACTTTTCTATATGAATGTCAAGGAAATCCATGGCTTTATAGTCAACTTGTTCTTTAAATGTTAAAAATGTGGTGCTGCTCTGTATTTCTTCTATAAATTCATTTAATCGACACAATGGACCATCCCAAAAGAGAAAAATGTCATCCACAAAACGACTGTAGAATGACAGATTCTTATTGGTGTATTTACTGGTTACACCCATAATGTTGTCCTTTTCCCACATACGCGTGACTATATTTGCATATGTATTAGCTACTGATGTTCCATTAGCCCATAATGTTGTCCTTTTCCCACATACTCATGACTATATTTGCATACGTATTAACTACCGATGTTCCCATAGCCCATAATGTTGTCCTTTTCCCACATACTTGTGACTATATTTGCATACGTATTAGCTACCAATATTCCATAGCATATAATGCTGTCATTTTCCCACATACTCATGACTATATTTGCGTACGTATTAGCTACCGATGTTCCCATAGCCCATAATGTTGTCCTTTTCCCACATACTTGTGACTATACTTGCATACGCATTAGCTACCGATGTTCCCATAACCCATAATGCTATCCTTTTCCCACATACTTGTGACTATATTTACATACGTATTAGCTACCAATTTTCCCATAGCTACTCCTGACATGTATTTATAGTATCTATTTCCAAACATGAACACATTATGTTCTAATGTTAGTTGTAATACGTCACATATTAAATCTAATTTTAGATGTTTCAATTCAATATGAACGTCTATATATTTCCTAATCATCTCTATTCCTAAGTCATTGGGAATGCAAGTAAATAAGGAATTAACATCAAGTGTAACCTGGTAGCTGACAAATTATTTTCATTCCATTCAAATAATTCCTTTAGAAACTCTGTGCTATCCTTGATAATGGTAACAGATGCATTTAATACACATTTCAGTTCTGATTCTAAGTATTTACATATAGCTTCTGTTACCCAGCCCCTTGCTGAAACTATTGGGTGCAATGGTGGTCTGAACATATCTTTGTGAATTTTTGGGACTCCATAAATAATTGGAATCACTGGTTTCTCTCTATAGTACCTACCATAAATGTAGATGTTCGAGTGTATTCACTGTTGCAGTCATTACTCTTGGGTTATCCTGCTGGCAGGCTACCCGCAGTTGGCCAGAATTTCAAAGTCCTGGTCCGGCGTCAGTTGCTGTCGCCTCTTCCCTGACGTCAGTGCGCCAGGGGTATAAAAAGATGCAGCCGACGCCATTTTCTTCAGTTTTTCTTGCCCCATATGTCAGGTGCCCCAAATAGGTAGGCTGAAAAATATACCAATAAGAAATGCAAGCACAAAAATAACATTTCCTTTATCTACAAGCAAATGCACCAAAAAGGTTGTTTAGGATAGAGAAGTGCAGATAAGTCCCAGCAAAGAGAAGGGGGGAATGGTGGGTGGGTAACCTGGACTGCAACAGTGAATACACTCGAACATCTACATTTATGGTAGGTACACAACTGTACTATGTTCATCATGTTTCACTGTTGCAGTCATTACTCTTGGGTTGAATCCCAAAGCTGAGGATGGGTGGCTGGACTAAATAGGATTAGGAGAGGCTATGAGGCCCTGCAGAACTGCAGTGGCGAAGCCTGCTCTGGACTTAGAGTAGAGAGGCAAGTGGTAGTGCTTTGTAAAGGTGTGCACTGAACTCCAAGTTGCAGCCTCTAAGATTTCTTTGGTTGGTACTCCTCTGAGGAAGGCTGCTGAAATGGCTGCTGCTCTGGTGGAATGAGGCCTAATGCCCTTAGGCACTGATTTGCCATGTTGAAAATAGCAGAAATGGATGCAATGGCCTATTCATTTAGAAATAGTCTGTTTTGAGATAGCCTTTCCTTGTGATCCTGCAGCATATGACACTAAAAGTTGCTCAGTCTTTCTGAAAGCTTTAGTTCTGTCCAAGTAGAAGCGTAACTGCCTGTATATGTCCAAAGAATGCAGAATTTTCTCACCCTTGTTCTGTGGATTTGGGTAAAAGGTAGGCAAGTGAATGGTTTGGTTGAGGGCCACACTGGACACCACCTTAGGCATAAATGTAGGGTTTGTCCTCAGAGAAACCCTGTCTGGATGAAAAATGATGAAAGGTTCCACAGCCATGAGTGCTTGTAACTCCGAGACTCACCTTGTAGAGGTTATGGCAAGGAGCAGAGCTGTTTTCCAGGATAAGAATTTTATATTTGCTGTTGATGCTGGCTGGAAAAGAGGCAGTGTGAGTTTTTCCATAACATAATTGAGGTCCCAGGCCGGAATTGGTGCTCTCCTTGGAGGCCTAATGTTTTTGGCCCCTCTGAGGTACTGCCTTATTAAAGGATGAGAAAAGATAGGTGGTTCCATATTGTAATGTGCAGAAATGGCAGAGGCATGAATCTTAATTGATGAGAAAGAAAGGCCTTTGTTCAGCATCTCAGTTAGGTATTGTAAAATCTGAGGAATATTTGGTACAGACATGTCAATGCCTTATTCCTAGTTCCAAGCACATAATCTCTTCCATTTTTCTGCATATGATTTTCTGGTACTGTGCCTCCTGGCCTCCAAGATAACATTCATAACAGCTTTTGAAAGAGGAGTGTTCTGAATGGCTACATTATCCGCCATGCTGCCAGATTTAAGGTCCTGAGTTGGCTGTGAAGGATCTGATTGTTTTGTTGGGTCAGCAAGTGAGAAGTTTGAGGCAATATCCATGCTGGACCTTGAGACAAGCTCTTTAGGATTGGGTACCAGTGCTGGCGTGACCAGTCTGGTGAATCAGAATCATTTTTGGCTTCTCTTGTCTGACCTTTAGGAGTACTCTGGGAAGGAGAGGCAGTGGGGGAAAAGAATATAGTTAGATTTTTCCAGCTGAATGATAGGGTGTCCATGTTCCATGCTTGCTTGTGATAAATCCTTGTGCAAAATATCTGCAATTGACAGTTGTGAGGGGAGGCAAATCCCCATTTTCTTATTATCATCCTGAAGATTTGTGGATCCAGTTTCCATTCGTGGGGATCCATGAGGTTTCTGCTTAGTTCGTCTGCCAGAGTATTTGTTTTTCCTGGCAGGAATTGTACTTGCAGGTTAATTTGAAAAGCCAATGCTGTGTCCCATAAGGTCATTGCTTGCCTGCAGAGGGGGTAGGAATGTGTACCTCCCTGCTTGTTTATGTGCCACATGACTGTAGTGTTGTCTGTCTTTATCAGTAACTGTCCTGGATGAAGCAGGTCCTTGAAAGCTGTCAGGGCATTTTGAACAGCTAACATCTCTTTTTGATTGATGTGAAGATGCATCTGGTTTGCAGGCCATGTGCCCTGAATACATTTTCCAGCCATATGGGCCCCCCAGGCATAATCTGATGCATCCAATGCCAGTATCTGTCTGGCTGTGGGTAAACTGAATGGCAGACCCTTGTTGTGGTGACAGGCTTCTGCCCACCATCGAAACTCCTGTTGTAGGCAGGGAATGAGTGCAATTACTGTCTTCAGGCTGTGGCAATGCTGACTCCAAACACTTTTCAGATACCACTGTAGTTTCCTCATATGCAGTCTGGCATATGGAATTAGTAGAATGCAGGATGCCATGAAACCCAAGGCCTGCAGGAGTTCCTTTGCAGATAGGTGGGTTTTTGTTGCCAATTTCTTGAAGTAAGTAGTCAGTTGTTTTTGCTTGTCTGGCATGAGATAAGCCATCTGGGCAGTTGTATTTAAGCTTGCACCCAGGAATATTATCTCTTGAGAGGGCACTAGTTTTGATTTATTTTTGTTTACTGTGTACCCTAGGCCAATTTGTAATCTTTTTACAAACGCCAGATGCTTTAGAAGAGTGTCTTTGTTCTCTGCTTGAATTAGGCAGTCGTCCAAGTAGGGATATTTTTGAATTCCTTTTTGTCTGCAAAACGTAATTACTGGTGCCAGGCATTTTGTAAAGACCCTGGGCGCAGTAGATAAGCCAAAGGGCAGTGCAGAGAATTGGTAATGCATTGAGCCAGCTATGAATCTGAGGTATCTTCTGCAAGATTGTCTGATTGGGACATGCAGGTATGCCTCTTTTAGGTCCAAAGTTACGAGCCAAGCCCTCTTGCCCAGCATGGGCAGTAGCTGCTGAAGTCAACATCTTGAATTTTGGAACTTCCAGAAATGTATTTAGTATAGACAGGTCCTGAATTGGTCTCCAGGTTTTGTCCTTCCTGGGTACTAGGAAAAGTCTGGAGTAAAATCCTTGCCCCTGCTCTTGTTGTGGTACTTTCTGAATGGCCCTCATGTCCATGAGGGCTATAATTTGTTTTTTTTGCCTCTGCCCATTGATTGGGTGGCAGATCTGGCATGCCCTTTGACCTTGGTAGAGTGTGAAAATGGAACCTGTAGCCTTGGGACACTATGTTCAGGACCCATTTGTCTTGGGTAACGATTTGCCAATTTGATGAAAAAAGTGCTAGTTTTCCCCCTAAGGGGGCTGTCAAAAGAAAACTGTTTGGAACTGGTAGAGGAAAGTCATTGGGACTGTTTCCTGTAAGGCTGTGATTTGTCTTCTCCGCTTTTGGAGGTAGGAGCACCCCATTGTTTAGGCCTGTATGAGCCTTGGGGCTGAGATCTGCCTCTGGGACGCCTGTATCTGCCTCTTTGTGGTCTGTCTGAGAATGGAAAGGACCAATTTTTAGAAGGCCAGTTCCTGCTAAACCTGGGTGGCTGTACCTGTAAGAAATCCCTGACTGTCCGCATGGATTTTGCTTTATCCTCCAGTTTTTTCAACACCTCTTCTGCTTTAGTACTAAACAAAGTATCATGCTGTAATGGTGCATCTAATAATTTCGCTTTAACATGATCAGGCAGATTTTGTTCCTTTAACCAAGTATGCCTTCTAATAATAGAACCTGTAACAGCGGCCCTGCATGAGGCCTCCAGTGAATCATAACCACATTGCAAAGTATGCTTTCCCACTTGTTCAGTTGCATGCAATAAATCCTGCAATTCCTTGTTCTCTGAACATTCAGTATTTGTCAACATTTTCTGTTTATGTAGTGACATTAAATATTGCTGATATTTAAGCATATGAAATTGACAATTTAAAGCCCTTACAGCCAGGGTGGGAGAAGTGTAAACTTTTTCCCCCCATCTGTCTAGAGCCCTAGAATCCCTATCAGAGGGGACAGGGTTTTTTGCAGTGGAAGCTTAAACCCCCTTGGTACCCTGAGATATAGTTTCTGGGTCAGCAGCGGGGTTTTTATATAGAAATTTATGAGAATCCAGGACCCTGTAGTATCTGTCTGGCTTAGCAGGTGCAGGGGGTAAAGAGTCAGGGGACAGTCCAGACTCTGAAAATGCATCATCTACAATGTCTAGAACAGGGGGAATAGCAAGGGGTCTGTGCTGAGGAAGAAGCAGGAAGTCTCTGAGCCTTTTCTTAGATTCAGAATAATCTTGGCTCTCTCCCAGTGGAAATGCTCCCTCATAGTATAAAGTGTTTCCCCAAAAGAATAGTCCTCAGGAGGAGAGGCTGAAGGAATGGATTCTTCAGCATCAGAATCCTCATAGGGAAGCATGGAGTAATCCTGTTCAGAAGAGGAATCAGAGAAAATAGAAATCTGATCAGAAGAATCATACTCTGTCTCTTACCTAGGCCTCTTATCAGGAGGGGGATGGGAGCCCCTGATCAAGGTAATTAGGTCTTTGGCCATTTTGAGCATCTGTTTTTTAGGCATGGAAGTCTGAATAGGGGAATGCTGTACGTGTTTCTTTGTCTTTAGAGCTGCTTTAGTCTTTGTCTTTGAAGCTGAAGATGGCTTAACATATAGTTGTGTAGGTCTGAAGACACCCTCAGAAGCCGATGCCTGCTCAGCGGCTCCGGACCCATCTGAGGGATTGATTTCCGAGTGTCCAATACCTTGAGTTTCCAGAGGCCCAGTCGGCTCCACGTGGGAGTTGGTAGCGGCCTGTGGCTCTGAGGTAGTGGGCGCCAGGGGCTGCAAAAGCACCTCACTGAGAACCGGCGAACAGGCGACTGGCCTAGAAGAGGCTTCGTCGTTGGTTTTGGACCTCGGATGCCTATCCTTGTCCTTGTGTTTTTTGTAAACTCTGGTTGTTGGCTGTTCCACTGGCATTATATAATTGAATCTTCGGCCAAAGTAATGAAATGCAAAATCGAACCGACGCTTGATAGTGCGTTGGTTAAATCTAGCACAAAACCGACAGCTAGCAACGTTGTGATCAGGGCCTGGGCAAGGAATACAGTAAGAGTGAAAATCCTTATGAGGTATTTGCTTCCCACAAGAAATACAATTGTTAACTTTTTCTGACATCGGTTTGGAGCAAGAAAAAAGTTTTCCCAATGGGGTACTTAGCTTTAATGAAGACTTTGATTCTGAAATTCAGATTTGAAAATCTCAGGAGTCGGCCGACCGGCACTTGCAAACTGCTTTTGCTTCGGGCACCGCGTGGCAAGAAAGACTGAAGAAAATTGCGTCGGCTGCATCTTTTATACCCCTGGCACACTGACATCAGGGAAGAGGTGACAGCAACCGACGCCGGACCTAGACTTTGGAATTCTGGCCGACTGCGGGTAGCCTGCCAGCAGGATAACCCAAGAGTAATGACTGCAACAGTGAAACAAGATGAACATCTATACTGTTGTTCTGTAAGCAAGTTATTTTCATATAGTTCCTCTAGTTTATTAGCAACTATCTGTTGGATATATATGACATCAGTTCTTCTTATATATGCATAGTCATTAGTATTTAACATAGCCCAACACTAGCATTGTATTTTCATAATAATCTTTATCAAGTACAACTACCCCCCCTCCCTTATTAGCTGGCTTTATAATAATTTGGTCATTCTGTTGTGAAGAGTCTATAGCACGATATTCCATTTCATTCAGGTTATAGAAGCATTTTTTGTTTCTCATGGAAAAGTGTACATATATCCTTTTCAACCATTTTTTCAAACATGTTGATAACTGGGTTTTATGGGGGTACAAATGTGCTACTTCTATAATGCTTGCTACTTATAATAGATTCTTTCGTTTGCATAGAGGAAAAAAACACATTTAAATGACATTTATGTGTAAACAGTTTAAAATCTGTAAGCATTTTTGAAATATTCATACTGGTTGCAGGTACAAAAGTTAAGCCTTGGTTAACCCCCTGATTATTCGAATTCGGCATTATTTGACATACTGTTTCCCCTACACCTTTCAAAACAGAAACATAAGTTTTAGTTGTCAGCAGTACGAACATACTGCACAACACTGAACTACAAGTTTTTTCAAGGGGGCAACCCCCCCTGCACCCCCCACACCCCCTGCAAATTATATATTCCAACTCTGAGATCATACTATAGTGGGGAAAAGGGTAAATGTCTTGATCTGTACTGTACCACAATCTCTAGTCATAAGATCAACCACATATGTGTGAATGCACAGTGCATTCGCTGAACCGGGACTCCCTCAGATGAAGGTTCAGGAACACGGGATTTAGCCAGCTGTAATTCAACATTCCATGGTCACCAAACCTTCACTCATAATTTTGATGGTAAACTGCTTAAACATATACGGTACAGGCTACAGCATTATGAAGCCCAAATTTTGCACAGATTTTAGGTTAACTGCACAATACCTCCCTAATGGATTTGCTTACTAACAGATTTGTAAGCCAGTTCAGAAATACAAGGAAGTTATAAATTTGCTTAGATTATGGCAACAATATATAAAAAATTATAACTTTTTAATTCAAACAATTCCTCAATTATTAAACAGAATGCAATATTCAGGATGTCTAACTTCCTGTTATTGCACACTCTTGGACAGTCCTTCACAAATACTTCTAGTATTTATTCAAGTCCTTGAAGATTAATCAGTTCAGAATCATACTTCTCACCCTCTTAGTGCAAGAAATCTGGACAAAGCCTGTCAAAATGTGGGGATAAAGGCCAAAAAATAGGGACATATTTTAAATATTGCTCTTATAAACTTAGAAAGGTGCTAGAATAACAGGGTTTAGCTTAACATACATTTTTTGAAGGATTTGAAGTCTGAAACTCAAATGTATGTCATTATTTAGTGACTTCAATCCTCAGATCATCCCAGTGATTTGTCAGAAAATCGCAAATTTTATGAGGAGCAGTCCAAAAATATAAGCCAAAAATCTGGACATTCTGGGAAAATCTGGACAGTTGAGAGGTATGGAATGAGCATCTTATTCTTCTGTGATACAACAGGAAACTCAGCTTTGACGCCAAAGCCTGGAATGTATGAAATGGCATTTATTTATTTATTTATTTATTTATTTATTTATTTTATTTAACATTTGTTTACCAGGATGGTCCGGCTGGACAGCTAGTGTCTGTTTTCTGCAGAGTCCTGTGGAAAAAAGGCTCCAGAAAAAAAATTATAGAGTATGAACAATATATACATATATATATATATATATATATATATATATATATATATATATATATATATATATATATACTAACAATCGAGGTACAAAATGTAGAAAGGTTAACATGCTACAAATACAGAGATAAGTACAGCCATGTGTTCATACAGTTTATAGACATGTAGAATTTTAGTATAGTGTAGACATGCAAACAATATTTACAGTATGTACAAATAGAGAGGATGTAATACAGTATCATGTATTTGACTATGGGAGTTCATGGAGATCCTTTGCAGATTCATAAATGGTTGGTGTATAGGTAGGATTTTAATTGGGTTTTAAAGGTGGTTGCACAGTTTTGTAGTCCGAGGTCAGGAGGTAGGGTATTCCAGGTTTTTGCAACTTTGTTAGTGAAGAGAGATTCGCCCGAGCTATTTTTACACTGGATATTTTGTATTAGAGATTTGTTAGTAGATCACAACTGCCTATTTGAATTGTAGAAAGTTATGAGGATGGATAGGGCATATTTTTTTTCAGGGTAGTATAAGATTTGATGTGCCAGGTTGAGATGGTGGTATCATAGTCGATTTGGGAATTCTAACCAGTGTTATTTATTTAGGGATTGGCAGTGGTGGGAGCATGATCTGGTGTTGGCAGTGAATCTGGTGATTTTGTTACAGCATGTGGAGAGTTTATTAAGGTCAGTTTTATTTAGATTTGTTAATACTGGTCATGCATACAGTATAGTTTCTAGCAGATGGGTTCTGGCTATGGC
>NC_056737.1:1219841759-1219891759 GCF_019279795.1 Protopterus annectens | reverse complement strand
GCTCCCCATGCATAATCTGAAGCATCCGTTGTCAGAACTTGGTTGGTCGGTGGAGGACAAAAAGGCTTCCCCTTGTTCTGTAGACAGGCTTCAGCCCACCAAAGAAACTCTCGCTGGAGACAAGGCAAAATCGTGACCACTGTTTCCAAACTGTGGTAATGCTGAGACCAGACACTCTTGAGGTACCACTGCAGTTTCCTCATATGCAGCCTTGCATATGGTATTAGCAGAATGCAGGAGGCCATGTAACCCAAAGCCTGCAGAATTTTTCTTGCAGTCAGCTGTTTCATTGAAGCCAGGTGTCGGAAAAAAGAAGCCAGTTGCACTTTTCTGTCTGGTGTCAAGGAAGCCATCTGGGTCAAAGTATTCAGAAGAGCACCCAGGAAAGTAAGCTGTTGTGTGGGTACCAGGTTTGACTTCTTTAGATTCACTGTGAAACCGAGGCACTGAAGAAGATGCTGCACAAAGGCTAGATGCCGAAGTAGAGTGTCTTTGTCGTCCGCTTGAAGAAGACAGTCGTCCAGATAAGGGTAAATTTGAATCCCCTTCTGTCTGCAAAATGCCATTACTGGTGCCAGGCACTTCGTAAAGACCCTGGGCACAGTAGATAAGCCAAAGGGCAGCACAGAGAACTGGTAATGTTTCGATCCCACTTTGAAATGCAGATACCTTCTGCACTCTTGCCTTATAGGAATATGCAGGTAAGCTTCTTTTAAGTCCAAAGTCACTATCCAAACGTTCTTGCTCAACATAGGCAGCAGCTGCTGCAGAGTGAGCATCTTGAATTTTGGTATATCTAGGAAGGTACTATCAAACAAAAACGGCTGTAGGTAAAGTACAGTTTTGTACCTACCATAAATGTAGATGTTCGAGTGCGCATACAGTTGCAGTCATCACACTTGGGTTTTCTGCCATCAGGCGGGTCCTGGGTCGGCCGAATTCCAAAGTCTAGGTCTGGCGTAGGTTTTCGTCGCTTCTTCCCTGACGTCAGTGCGGCAGGGGTATAAAAGAGGCAGCCAATGCCATTTTCTTCCGTTTTTCTTGCCCCAGATGTCAGGTACCCCCAGAAAGGAAGGCAATACATGATGTTATGCAAACATACATAAGTAGATAAATCAAAACAGTAGTTGCAAGCAAATACACCATATAGGAATACCCCAAATAGGTTGTATGTTAAAGGTGTTTGTCATAAGCTCTGTCCTAAGAGGGAATGGAGGGAGGGTAACCTGGACTGCAGCTGTATGCGCACTCGAACATCTACATTTATGGTAGGTACAAAACTGTACTATGCTCTTCGTGCATACAGCTGCAGTCATCACACTTGGGTAGAATCCCAAAGCTAAGTAAGGGTGGCTGGTACTAAGTGGAATTAGTAGAGGCTAGAATGCCCTGCAGGACTGCTGTGGCAAAGCCTGCTCTAGATTTTGAGTATAGTGGAAGGTGGTAGTGTTTGGTGAAAGTGTGCACTGAACTCCAAGTAGCTGCTTCCAGAATGTCCTTGGTAGGGACCCCCCCTGAGGAAAGCTGCTGAGGTAGCTGTAGCCCTGGTGGAGTGAGATCTGATGTATACAGGCACAGATTTTCCATGAAATGAATAACAAAAGCGTATGCAGTGGGCTATCCATTTTGAAATAGTCTGTTTGGAAATAGCCTTTCCTTGAGCACCTGTAGCATAGGACACAAAGAGCTGCTCAGATTTCCTGAATGACTTTGTTCTGTCCAAGTAATAACGAAGTTGCCTGTGAATGTCCAAGGAGTGGAGTAGCCTCTCCCCTTTGTTCTGGGGATTTGGATAAAAGGTAGGTAAATGAATAGTCTGATTCAAAGCCACACTGGATACTACCTTTGGCATGAAGGTAGGGTTGGTTCATAAGGAAACCCTATCCTGATGGAAAATGATGAATGGTTGCACAGCCATGAGGGCCTGTAACTCCGCAACCCTGAGTGCTGAGGTAATAGCCAGAAGCAAAGCTGTTTTCCACGACAAGTATTGTAACTCTGCTGAAGAGGCCGGCTCAAAAGGAGGCAGTGTCAGTTTCTCCAATAAGAAGTTGAGGTCCCAAGCTGGAGCTGGTGGTTTCCGTGGGGGTTTTATATTTTTTGCCCCTCTGAGGAACTGCCTTAATAGAGGATGTGAGAATAAAGGAGGATCCGTATTGTATTGTGCTGAAATTGCTGAAGCGTGGATCTTGATGGAAGAGAAGGAAAGGCCACTGTTTAACATCTCAGCTAGGTACTGTAAAATCTGAGGTATATTTATTACCCAAGGATTCTGGCCCTTTGCTTGATTCCAGGAGCAAAATCGTTTCCATTTGGCGGAGTAGGTTTTTCTAGTAGAGGGTCTCCTGGCCTCCAAGATGACATCTTGTACCTCTTTGGAGAGGACAGCCTGTTGGCAAATTAAGGTATTTTCCATGCAGCTAAATTTAGAGTTCTGAGCTGGCTGTGAAGGATCTTGTAGTTGTGCTGAGACAACAGAAGAGGAACTTGAGGTAGGATCCATGGTGGTGAGTGTGACAGGTTCTTTAGGAGAGGATACCAGTGCTGTCGTGGCCAGTCTGGAGCAATGAGAATCATTTTTGGCCTCTCTGTTCTGGTTTTTAATAGGACTTTGGTCAGTAGAGGTAGAGGCAGGAAGGCGTAGACTGTCAATGCTGTCCAACTGAAAGATAGTGCGTCCACTTTCCAGGCCTGCGGATGATAGGTCCTTGAGCAGAATTTTTCCAACTGGTAATTGCTGTGGGAGGCAAACAGATCTATGTCTGGCTGTCCCCATGCTTGAGTTATCTTTGAGAAGACTTGAGGATGCAACTTCCATTCGTGAGGGTCTGTCATATTTCTGCTTAAGTTGTCTGCCAGAGTGTTTTCCTTCCCAGGCAGGAATTGTGCCTGCAGTTGAACTTGTAATTCCAATGCTGTGTTCCACAGGGTCATAGCTTGCCTGCATAGGGGGTATGAATGCGTCCCTGCCTGTTTGTTTATGTACCACATGACTGTGGTGTTGTCTGTCCTTATCAATAGCTGGCCCGGTTGCAGTAGGTCCTTGAAATTCATAAGAGCATTTTGCACAGCTAGCATCTCCTTTTGGTTGATGTGTAGGTGCATTTGTTTTTGGGACCATTTTCCCTGGATGCACTGGTCTGTCATGTGTGCTCCCCATGCGTAGTCTGAGGCATCTGTTGTGATGACTTGTCTTGCTTGTGGTATACAGAAAAGGAGACCCGTGTTTCTTTGGCATGCTTGAGCCCACCACAAAAATTCCTTTTGAAGGCATGGAATGAGTGGTAAAATTGTTTCCAAGCTGTGTTTGTGTTGAGACCATAAGTTTTTTAGGTACCATTGTAGTTTCCTCATATGCAACTTTGCAAATGGTATTAGTAGAATGCAAGATGCCATGAACCCCAGAGCCTGCAGGATTTTCCTTGCAGTTAGCCTGGTTAAAGTTGCCATTTTGTTGAAGTATTGAGACAGTTGCCCTTGTTTGTCTGGCATGAGGTAAGCCATCTGGGCCGTTGTATTTAAGCTGGCACCCAGGAAAATTATCTGTTGAGAGGGTATTAGTTTTGATTTCTTTTTGTTTACTGTGTACCCCAGGCAATTTAACAGTTTTATTACAAATGCCAGATGTTGCAATAGAATGTCCTTGCTGTCCGCTTGGATCAGGCAGTCATCCAGATATGGGTAGATTTGTATTCCTTGTTGTCTGCAGAAAGCAATTACTGATGCCAGGCATTTCGTAAACACTCTGGGCGCAGTAGATAAGCCAAAGGGCAATGCACAGAATTGATAATGGGTTGAACCTGCAAGAAATCTGAGGTATCTTCTGCAATCTTGTCTGATAGGGACATGCAGGTATGCCTCCTTGAGGTCCAACGTTACCAGCCACGACTCCTTGCCCAGCATGGGAAGAAGCTGCTTTAATGTGAGCATCTTGAATTTTGATACCTCTAGATATGTGTTTAGAATAGATAGGTCTAAGATGGGTCTCCAGTCTTTGTCCTTCCTTGGTACCAGAAATAGTCTTGAATAAAAACCTTGACCTTGTTCTTTTGCAGGTACCTCTTGAATTGCTTTCATATCCATGAGAGCGGAAATTTGTTTTTGTGCCTCTGCCCATGGATTTTGTGGCAGGTTTGGCATGCCCCTCATCTTTGGAAGGGTGAGGAAGTGGAATTTGTAGCCTCTGTCTATAATATCCAGAATCCATTTGTCCTTTGTAACAATGTGCCAGTTTTTTGAAAATAAGGCCAGTTTTCCACCCAAAGGTGCTGCCATTATAGCTTTGTTTGTCAGGCAAAGGGGAAAGTCATTGCGTCTGTTTTCCAAATGACTGTGTTCTGTTTTCTCCACCTCTTGGGGCTGGTGATTGCCATTGCCTGGCTCTGTAAGATCCTTGAGGTTGTCCTCTACCCCTTGGGCGTCTGTATCTACCCCTTTGGGGTCTGTCCATGGCTGGAAAGGACCAATTTTTTGAAGGCCAGTTTCTGCTGAAGTGTGGAGGCTGCACCTGCAAGAAATCTTTAACTGTTTGCATAGATTTAGCTTTTTCCTCCATTTTCTTTAGCACCTCCTCAGCTTTAACACCGAACAGTACATCTTTTTGTAGTGGTGCATCTAATAATTTTGCTTTGACATGATCTGGTAAGGTTTGTCCTTTGAGCCAAGCGTGTCTACGTATGACAGACCCCGTGACAGCAGCTCTGCATGAGGCCTCTAAAGCATCAAAACCACACTGTATGGTATGTTTCCCCACTTGTTCTGCTCCATGCAAAAAATCCTGCAACTCTTTCAAATCAGGTTGTTCTGTTTGTGTCATTTTGCTTTTCAGCTGAGATAGCAAGAACTGCTGGTACTTTAGCATATGAAATTGGCAGTTCAATGCCCTCATGGTTAAAGTGGCTGATGTATACACCTTTTTCCCCCACCTTTCCAATGCTCTGGAATCTCTCTCTGAAGATAAAGGGTTTTTAGCAGTAGAGGCCTTAATCCCCTTGGGACCCTGAGAAATAGTTTCTGGGTCAGCAAAAGGGCTTTTATAAAGGAACTGGTGAGAATCAGGCACTCGGTAATATCTGTCTGGTTTAACAGGGGCAGGAGGTAAAGAGTCTGGATTAAGACTGGCTTCTGCGTACACATCATCCAAAATATCTAAGACAGGAGGAATAGCCAGGGGCCTATGCTGGGGAAGCAGCAGAAATTCCCTGAGCCTTTTCTTGGAATCTGAGTAATCTTGGCCTTCCCAGTGGAAGTGTTCTCTCAATGTATGTAGGGTTTCCCCAAAAGAGTAGTCCTCAGGGGGGGAGACCGAGGGAATAGACTCCTCAGCATCAGAGTCTTCAAAAGGGGAATAGGCGTAATCCAGGTCCTCAGAAAGGCCTGAGGTAATAGATGCCTGATCTGAGGAAGGGTAGTCTTCCTCCATCCTGGGTCTTTTGTCTGAGGGGGGTTGAGAGCCCCTGATGAGTGAAATCAAATCCTCAGCCATTTTAAGCACCTGTTTTTTGGGCATGGGACCTTGAGAGGGGGCTTGAGGACCCTGTTTTTTTAATTTTCATTGGAGCTTTGGATTTAATAGATAAGGTGGCAGGCCTGAAAACGCCTTCAGAAATGGCAGGCCTTGCTAAACTTTCCATTTCTCTGCCAAGAGTGGCATCGGTATCTGCAGTGGGAATGCGGACTGAGGAACCTGCGACCTCGGGTACTGAAGTCACCGGTAATAAAGTTTCATCGGTAGTCAGGGGCTGCATAGGCGCCTCGCTGAGAACTGGAGAACCGGTAGTAGGCCTTAGCGTGGTCTCAGTAGTTGGTGCAGGCCTCGGATGTCTGTCCTTATCCTTGCGTTTTTTGCCTAAAACTGGCATCGGCATATCCGATGACATAATATAATTAAATGTTTTGCCAAAATAATGAAGGGCGAACTCCGCCCGGCGCTTAATAGTGCGCTTGTTAAACCTAGCACAAAAACAGCAGGCCGAGACATTGTGTTCTGGCCCTAAGCAAGGTATACAGTAAGAGTGAAAATCCTTATGCAGTATTTGCTTCCCACAAGAAATGCAATTATTAACTTTGTCTGACATCGGTCTGAGGCAAGAAAAGTTTCCCCAACAGGGTACTTAGCTTTAAAGAAGACTTGGGCTGAAATACTTTCGTAAAACTCAGGAGCTGGCCGACCGGCACTTGCAAACTGCTTCTGCTTCGGGCACCGCGCAGCAAGAAAGACTGAAGAAAATGGCGTCGGCTGCCTCTTTTATACCCCTGCCACACTGACGTCATGGAAGAAACGACGACAACCGACGCTGGACCTAGACTTTGGAATTCGTCCAACCGAGGACCCGCCTGATGGCAGAAAACCCAAGTGTGATGACTGCAGCTGTATGCACGAAGAACATCTGAGTGTTGCGAAAGAGCTTACCACTGTTTTCTTTTGTTTATTTTATTAAAGACGCTATTGTGTGCTACCTTGGTGCACTGTTCTTTTGTTTTTATATCTAGGAAGGTGTTTAGTACAGAGAGGTCCAGGACTGGTCTCCATGAATTTTCCTTCCTGGGAACCAGGAAAAGTCTGGAATAAAAACCTTGCCCAATTTCTAAATTTGGCACCAGTTCTATGGCCCTCATAGCCAGGAGGGACTGAACCTGCCGTTGTACCTCTGCCCGCTGATGATTTGGCAGGTCTGGCCAACCGTTCGGTTTTGGCAAGGTGTGGAAATGAAATCTGTAACCTCTTGAGACTATGTCCAGTACCCATTTGTCCCAGGTTATGTGGTTCCAATTTTGATAAAAAAGAGAAATCCTTCCCCCCAAAGGAGCTTCCAGGAGAGGAGCCCCTGGAAACAGAAAGGGAGAGTCATAAAGACTGTTTGCGGTAGGGTTGAGACTTATCATCACCTCCCTTGAGAGAGGGGGCACTCCACTGCCTATTCCTAAAATGGGACTGTGACTGTCCCCTACCTCTGGAACACCTGAATCTGCCTCTCTGAGACCTGTCTGAGCCCGGAAAGGACCAAGGTTTAGTTGGCCAGTGTCTGCTAAATCTAGGAGGTTGCACCTGTAGAAAATCCTTAACCGTCTGCATAGATTTGGCTCTGTCTTCCATTTTCTTCAATACCTCTTCAGCTTTGCATCCAAACAGAACATCGTGCTGCAAAGGGGCATCTAAAAGTTTGGCTTTAATCTGATCCGGCAAGCTTTGATCCCTTAACCAAGCATGTCGTCTAATAACAGCGCCAGTTGTTGCAGCCCTACAAGAAGCTTCCAAAGAATCAAAACCACAATGCAGGGTATGTTTACCCACTTGTTCAATAGCATGCAATAAATCCTGTAACTCCTGATTATCCGCACCAACAGACACAGCTGATATCTTTTGTTGAAATACAGACAAAAGGTATTGCTGATACTTCAGCATATGAAATTGACAGTTCAAAGCCCTAATAGACAATGTAGCAGAAGTATAAACATTTTTACCCCATCTCTCCAAAGCCCTGGACTCTCGGTCAAAGGGAATAGGATTTTTAGCAGAGGCCGCTTTAACACCCTTAGGAACCTGAGAAATTGTTTCCGGATCAGGCAAAAGATTTTTAAAAAGAAATGTATGAGAATCTGGAACCCTATAATACCTATCCGGTTTGGCTGGAGTAGGGGGAAAAGAATCAGGAGAGAAAGAAGCTTCCGAAAAAACATCATCAACAATGTCCAATACAGGGGGAATAGCCAGAGGCTTATGCTGTGGGAGAAGAAGAAAATCCCTAAGCCTTTTCTTGGATTCAGAGAATTCCTGCCCTTCCCAGTGAAAATGCACCCTCATATCATGCAAAGTTTCACCAAAAGAATAATCCTCAGGAGGAGAGGTGGAAGGAAAGGAATCTTCAGCATCAGAATCCTCATAAAGAGGAAAAGAATAATCCTGCTCAAGGGAGGAAGCAGAAGAAACAGAAATTTGGTCTGAAGAAGCATAATCGGACTGTAATCTAGGCTACTTGTCAGGAGGGGGATGAGAACCCCTGATCATAGTTAAGAGATCTTCAGCCATCCTAAGCATCTACCTCTGAGGCCTAGGACCCTGATCAAAAGGTGCATGTGCTAGCCACTTCACTTCAGCTGCAGCCTTATACTTTGATTTAGCATGTAAACCTGAATCCACATTTACAGGAAGCTGTGAAGGCCTGAGAACTCCCTCAGAAGCCGGTACCTGCCTACCGGCTCTGGACCCAACTGAGGGAGCAGTATCTGAAGGTCCAGTCCCTGGCAATTCTGAAGACCCCATCAGCTCCACACCAGAGTTGGTACAGGCAATTGGTTCAAAAGAGGCAGACGACAGGGGCTGCAAAGGTGCCTCACTGACGACTGACGAACCAGCAACTGGCAATAACTGAGTAACATCTTTTGCTGTGGACCTCGGAGGCCTGTCTGCATCCCTGTGCCTCTTACACACCCCAGAAGCCAGAAAAGAATCTGAAGACATGTTATAATGAAACCTTTTTCCAAAATAGCAAAAGGCAAAGTTATATCTACGCCTAATAGTACGCTGATTAAATGTAGCACAAAACACAATTAGCAACGTCGTGGTCAGGACCCAGGCAGGGAATACAGTAAGAGTGAAAATCCCTATGAGGTATTTGCTTCCCACAAGAAATACAATTATTAACTTTTTCTGACATCTGACTGGAGCAAGAAAAAGACCTCTCCAACGGGGTACTTATCTGTAAAAAACGAAAATCCTGGGGTTAGATCCAAAAACAAACAGGAACAGGCCGACTGGCATCAGAGAACTGCAAAGGGCACCATGCGGCAAGAAAGACTGGGGAAATGGCGTCAGCTGAGGTCTTTATACCTTCCGGCGCATTGATGTCAGGATAAATGTGACCTCAGCTGGCGCCCAATCCAGACTTTGGGATTCTGGCCAATCGGGGGCTGCTGCTGGCAGGAAGAACCCTACAGTGATGACTGCAACAGTGAACCACGAAGGACATCCACATATTCAGAGAGATCTTAAACATTTATAGTTTTATGGAAAGGTGCCAGTGGCTTTGAAGTACAAAAAGGGAATGCTTCTTTTAGGAAAATAAGACCTATAAGAAAATAACAGGTACAACATTAACATACAAGCTAGTGCTCGAAACTTAGAATGTAAATTAAAGAGATAAAGCAGCTCTCAGGAGGGCTAAGAAGAAAGCTAAACTGCTGACCTGCAGATGATTGGATATATTAGTTAGGCAGAGCACTGGACAGACTGCATTGACCAAATACCAAAAATCTGTGTTTTTTGCATGTCCAATTACATACTGTGAAGAATTCCCATCAGCTATACTAGAAACTCAAGTTTTGTTTATATCGTTGGCGAAAGAAGACAAGCTTAGTCGTAACGGTTTTACAGTGGAAAGAAGACTTGGTGATGATGGAGACTGATATATCATCAGGTAGGTGAGTGTGAAAGACATGGGCAGGTGTGTGTCACAAATACCATGTGTTTACTCCACTGATATTAATGCATGCCAGGCACTAGGCACAAGTGATATTTTCATGTGGTATATAAAAGAGAAGCCAGAACATTGCAATTTGCATTTTCTGTGGTCAGTCTTCCAACCTTCACCCTTAGAGATTGCATATACATTGGTGGGTAGTAGGCAGACCCCTCAGCTTATGGACAGCAGACCAAAACAAATAAAAAGCCTATGTTTTTGCATATACATGAATCTATACTCAGTTTAAGCACAACCTAGACAAGTGGATGGGGAACAGGAAATTTACAATGGGCCTGGCACTTTTGTCAATATGGACAGAGGTAGCTTACCAATGCCTGGCCTTCAATATCCTATCTGGATACAAGATATCATTATTCTTTTGGGAAAACTTGACTAGGTTTAGACAGGCCCCCTTGGTCATTAGCCTATTAACAGTCTATTAATCTATAATGTACCATTCACATAAATCATACTTTCAGATGTGTAAGCAGGTACAAGGAATTGTACAGGACAAACCACGCTACAACTTTTTGCCAGAACTTATTACATTACTTTACGAGGGTGGCACAGTGGCACAGAGGATGGTGTTGTCACCTCACAGCAAGAGGGTCCTGGGTTTGATTCTGAGCTGAGTTACTTGTGTGCAGTCTGCATGTCCTCATTGTGTTCATTTGGACTTCTTCTGGCTGCTCTGATTTCCTCCCACACTCCAAAGACATGCAGTAGGTGGACTGAAAACTCTAAATTGGCCATAGGTGTGAGGTGTGAGTGTGCGTGTGGAAGAACTACTGCAGCAGGGCTAGCCACTTGGAAGTGTAAACGTTGGCTCTAGATTCAAGTGACACCTCTTCCCCATGTGCAAAAAATGGGCAAAAGGGGTTGTGAATGGCTGGATGGATTACCTTACTTTATGTAATGTAAAACTAGAGAAATTTTGTCAGAAAAAAGTTCTGTCAGTCAAATTACTAAAAGCCATTTTAGAAATCAAATGGACACACTGAGTCAAAAAAGAAGACAACATGTGAACTAGTCTTAGTCAATACACAACCTAGTTCAGACACAAAAATGGCTTAATAAAAATTACAGAGTACAAAATAAACACTCTTTTTTTCCCCTCTCAAATCGTTATTGTGTAGTTTTTGGATGAAATAACTATTTTTATATGGCCACAAATTCAGCAGTATCTTATACATTCAAAAATGATCTATTTAGAGTTTCATTGCTTGCAAACTGCATTTCAGTCAGCCACTTACCACCTTCTCAAAGAAGAAAATATATTACTAGCCCTTTGTAATTAATATGCTGAGCAATCTAAGATAAAATGTATTCTCTGTGGTACATTTAAGCAAACACAGATTTTTTTTTCTTCATTTCAGCTTACTATTCAAATCTAAGGTGTATTATATACCTGAAATGCAAAGATAGAAAACATTAACTAAAAGACTGGTGTTAGCTGGCATGTTTCTGTTAAAAGCAAATGAATATCAGATCATAGCCATAACACTAAATAAATAATGTACATTGGTAGAACTCCACTGTGACATGGCTATGGTATAAATATTTGTTTCCTATGTGAGGGGTGAAGTGTGTTTGCTTAATATGATAACATTACAGATAATGTATAGTTTTTAGCTGTTAACAATGCTGTTATCACCTCATGATTCTGCCAGGTGATCGGAATGACCCCAACAGGGATACTTGAGAGGTCAGTCCTATCAGCTGGAAACATCGAGAAATGATAAGGTACATTGTTAGCAGCTACAGCCTAACCATTCTTTTTTTATTTACAAAATAAGGGTTGCTGCTTGTTAATGAGGAGAGAAAAATAAACCATTTTGCAGTTAATAAGGCAGAATGACTAAGAGGAGGCACTACATTTGTTGCATTTTGTTGTGTACATTTTTAAAACTGCATCAAAAATTAGGTACCAATAAAGGTAACAATTAGATAGCTACTGAAAAAAACTGTAATAACTCCTTAAACCTCTTCGATGTGATTCTGCTTGAGGTACAACCATGTATTTTATAACACTCCTTAGCTGCAAAGAATGACAGACGATGTGCAACATTTTACTTACAACATAATAAAAATAAAGGTTTATATAAGTGCTTTTTCTTCTAGATGACTGAATGAATCTATTTTCAAACAACTCCTGTACTTTTTTATCTGGAAATATTTATCCTCATATAAAAATCTGCCATATTGTACTGTTTGTACATATGAAACAGGCTAACAGCAGCAACACGGCGAACATTCCAATATAACACCTTGATTAAACAGGACTGCTCCCGATTAGTGAACAAATAATATCTTTGATGCCTTATTCAAGGTCTAAAATAAATTTAGTGTCTCTTTCACATTTTAATAATAGTTAAGGTGTTTACCTTGGAGATACATGGTACAGGGTTTGATTCTCACATTTGAAGGGGCACTGGCTAGGCTTAAACTGGCCTTCAAGGGGAGCTAGCATATGAACTCATGAACCTACATACAATTGTATTTGAGTGATGATTAACTACATTTCCAAACCTGACTTTCATAGTAAACATGCAATATAGTCAATTCACTCAAGTCCCAGACAAAATTAAATCCAATGAGTACACAATCTAACCCTGTATGACACCATGGTCTGGCATGAGCTAACATATGAGTCTAACTCAGGATATCAATTTATAGATCAATGGTAGAACTCATGGTGCTCACATAGAAAGCCTGTACTAATTCTGAAGCTATGCAAGGCAGTGCAGACAGACAGCACAGCGCAGACTGTGGAAGCTGTGACATGTTAATGCTCTGCAAACTGTAGAACTCCATTCAATTCCATCAACTTCCAATGGTATACAATCAGCCTCTGAGTAAGCTATTTACCAGAACAAAGCATCCTGCTGACATTTGAAAAGAGGCACTAGTGCTGAGTGGCTTTTACTCAACTGATTAGAGAATTAATTAGTTAAGATGTCTTCAAGAGCTGCTAATGTAAGAGTTACTTTCAGGAAACATTCACACGGTGAAAAGCATTTGTTGAAGTGGAAGGCACTTGTGAGGTGACAGGCTTATGGCACTGTTGCCATATTTACACTTTCACTCTTGTAAGTAAGTGAAAGTATTTCACCTGGTTGTAGGTAATCTGTTATACAACATTTAAATTTTTAATTCCCTTAAGTCTGATATGAACTTTTGCAGGCTCCAAAGTATAAATACAAAGTCCCAACTGTGATGTAAGTGACCTACATTCCATTAGTGACATATGCAATAGAAAAGTCAGCCAAGAAGGGGTCGGATCAAGTGATAAACTATGGCTGAATAATCCTAAAGGTGTGGCAGAGGTCCCACTTCAAGATGTCCACCTGGAAAGATGTTCACAGACATGCATTGCAAACTAAAAGATGGAGAATCTTGGGCAGAAAACCAGCAGAGTTCCTAACTCTAGCTCAGCATTAGTGAATATAGGAAAACATTAACCTGAGTTTAACTTAGGGAGCTAGCATTGCACCATGCCTGCTGCCAAAAGACAATGGAGTTAGGAGCACAAATTAATAATCCAGGGCAGTGGATGATAGGTTATTTGTGTGCAACTCTAGCAACCAGTAAGTAGACCTAAGATAAGGTTACATTACCAAAAAGCAATTCCAAATAAAAGAGAAGACTCTCCATGTTATGAGGTGGGGGTGCTATTATCAGGTAGGGTAAGGGGGTATATAAGTCAGCAGGATATGTTGGTGAAACTTAGTGACCAAAGGAAGGAAAGGGGAACAGTCTTATCAAAGCTGGAACTTCCCAAATGGCTTCAGTAGCAGACTCCCTTTGATGCAGAAACGTTTATGCACAGTCCTTCCTGTTCTGGTAAGCATTTATTCTTCTTAGATGTCACACTATTTTACACCTTACATTTTTGAGCATCTATTGTAACAAAGATACTTACTAGGCTGTCATCTAGTAAAGGGGCATTACATCAAACTACTGAACCAGGTTCAACATGTGGGCAGTCTAAATATGAATTTAATATTAGGGAGGGGGTGGTTTAGAGTTAAGCGCAAGCAATTGCCTCATAAAATCCTCTAAAGATAGTTACGAAAATAAAATTGCCAAAGGGTCCAAAGACAACCACAAGGCATTCTATAGTTATGTCAAGAATCTAAATGGCAATGTTCAGATCTGCTCTGAGCTACAACAGAATGGCATTAAATATACTGATCCCAAGGATACTGCCAATATCCTGGCAGATCGATTTAGTGCCAACTTCACCCCCCTCTCACCCCCTAAAGGGCCCATTTCAATGCCAAAAGATTGCCAAATTCCGGTAATCATGGCCACAAAGGTAGAAACCGCACTCTACAAAGCTAAGAATACAACATCCATAGGACCAGATGACATCCTGGGCTGTGTACTACATGAACTACAAAACAAACTGGCACCTCACCTAAGTGTCATGTTTAATCATAGCCTCACCTCAGTCTTCATGCCCACTGAGTGCCGCACAGCTACAGTTATCCCACTCCACAAGGAGGGATCCACCTTGGATCCTGGGAGCTACCATCTCATCAGTCAGGCGAGCCTGATCTGCAAGGGCATGGAATGCATTATCATGGAAATTAGAAACAAAGACATTGGCAACCTTCAAACACTGGATCCCACCCAGTTTGGGTTCATGAAGGGCCAATCTTGTCTCCTGAACCTGACTGACTTCTTTGAATCAGTCTCCAGAGCTGTGGATGAGGGTAAGGTGGTACACACAGTCTATCTGGACCTCACCAAGGCCTTTGACACAATCTCCCACTCTTGAATCATAGATAAACCTACTAAGCTGGGCATAAATCCCTACGTCACTCAATGGGTTGCCAACTCGCTTACTGACAGAACCCAGACTGTATAAGTAGCCAACTCCAAATCCAGCTCCAGACAAGTGACAAGTGGAGTAACTCAGGGTTCAGTCCTGGTACCGCTCTTGTTTGGCATCTACTTCTCTGAAGTACAGGCCAACACTAAGGGACTCTGGCTAACAAAGTTTGCAGATGACTGCAAACTGGGAGCCATTATTGAATCCCCAAATGATGTGGATGTTCTACAAAAGGGCCTTACAGAAACAGATGCTTGGTGCCAGAGCCATGGGCTCAACCTTAATGCCAAGAAATGTATAGTTATCCCCTTTTGGAAAAACCATATACCCATGAATTACCACATAGGTGGCAGTACACTAAACACCGAAAGTGTGATGAGAGACTTGGGGACACAGGTGGACAGTGGTTTCAACTTCGATAACCACATCGCCACAACAGTCAGGAAATCCTTCTATGTGGCACATCTCATCACTAAGGGCTTTTCATCCAGAAAAAAAGAGGTCATTGTCTCACTGTACTCATCCCTCATTAGACCCATTAGAGTACAATGCCCTATTTGGTATGTACCTCATAAGACATCTGCAAAAGCTGGAAAGGCCGCAGAAATACCTCACTAAAAGAATCACAGGTCTGAAGCAGATGCCCTATGCTGACCATCTAAAATACCTCCAGCTATACTCTGTGGCATATTATCCACTCAGAGGCGATCTCTGCTTAACATACAAGGCCATGTCAAACCCTGAGCTGTTGGACATGCTCCACTTAAAGAAATCCCAATCCCTCAGAGACATACACTCCAGGAATCTATACCTTGTCATCACAATGAACAAAACATGCTGGAGGGATAGGTTCATGACCCAAAGACTCCCCATACTCTGGAATAGACTGCCCATACATGTCAAGCAGAGCACCTCCTTGGCACTCTGCAAAATGAACCTTGACGATTGGATAGGAGATAGGAAATTCACCCCGGGGATCACGTCAGTCGCTCTGCTAGACATGGGTCCAGGGAAGTAAATAATGTGGGAAGAAATATCCAGGGAATTGTTATGGCTAGGCTTGTATAGGCCCTTGGGCCGATAGCCTAGTACCAACCTATGAACCTATGAATTCCAGCTCACGTTTCTTTCTGGGATGAGATGTTACGTTGTTGTGTCTTGTCATTATCACCTTAACCAGGAACCACAGCTTTCACTAGCAGTGTGCAAAGGCAGTAGTTTGTAAGTAAGAGAACTTGTACACATACTGCCTTGCCATTACTCCAGTGTCTATGGTCTGTAGCAGTAGGAGGTATAAAAATATCCCCTCCTTGCTGTGTGAAGTTCACTTGTGTAGACTATGTAAATACATATATATATATATATATATATATATATATATATATATATATATATAACACACACACACACACACACACACACATATATATATATATATATACAGAGAGAGAGAGTGTACCCTTGATTGCCCTATAGATGTAGAAGCATTTTATACTATTTATTTTGTTAGTACATCTCTTATTTCATTGTATACTACAAATTTTATATAATTTGTAGCATTTTGTTGGTGTGTTTGTCTAATTACTTTATCACTTGTTTAACCTTGTTAGAGGACTCTATTGAAAATGGTCCCCTTTGGCCCAATGGACTATCCTGGTAAACAAACTGTAAAATAAAAATAAATAAAATGAATAGTAATGTAAATAAACTGTTATGACTTCTCTGGCATGTTACTCTGCAGATTAGATGGTGAAAGCTAACAAAGAACTGCACACATTATTACACATGGTTATACTGGAATAAACACTAGATGGAAGTTAGAGGGTGAGAAATGAATGAATGTGACAATGAAAGTTAGGCAGAGGTCCCTGAGTTCAGCCGGAAAGGAACAAGCATTTTTAATGGATAGCAACTTCAAGATGTGATTTATTGGATGACAATTTGTTTTACTTTCTTTTCCACAGTCAAGAGTGCTTTAAGGACAGTTGCAGAGTAAGAAAGGACAGTACCACCACCTTCCAAGAGTCCTAATTAAAAAAATATACAGAATTTGCACATGCCAGCTGCATGTATATGAAAGCTGAGAATCCTTGGGTGACTGAGGGTACTAACACTTAAACCAGATACAAACATGTTTTTATAAAAGAGTTTCAGAACAAAATTAAAATTAAAAGAAATGTTCCTTGCTTGAAAAACATCATAACAATAAATACCACTTAAATATCTGTGTCACAAAAATATGGATATAATGTGGGAGACTGTTACATCCAATAGCAATGACTTCACATAAATAAGTTACTCACAAATCAAATGCAAACAATATTTCTTTAATGGAATCTTCAACTATAAATGAATAATATAAAATGGCTAGTATAAACATAAATTACTTATTAATTGTTGATACCGTCTGATACTTCAACGGATTATTAGGCCAGTTTTGGTGAATTAAATCAATCACAGTTTGTATTCTACAGCTTTAAAATATCATCTGCAAGTATGCATAAGCCCACGTTTATTAATCATTTTTAATGGCTGTTATAGACACCTGTCACATTTAAAACTGCATCCCTTAACAGCAATCTAGACTAGATTTTCAGCTTCACACTCTGTAGAATGTAAATTTATATACAATTAAGCTAACAATTCTGTACTTCATGTAAAAGACTTCAGCTTTGTTAGTCACACTTACAACTGCACAGTATATATAATTCATACTGCAGCATTAAGAGAATTGAGAGATGAGACATGCACAGCCAGGCATCAGGGAATCACAGGGAGCCAGACCACACATGTTGTTATTCACACGATGGTTTTTGTAATGGGAGGCTTCCTGATTGATGCTGCATGGGAAATTTAAAGCCATCAGCTCTCAAACATAACCAGGATAACCGACGTAACAAAACCAGTAAGGAATGCAGATGTGAGGCTTTGCATTTTGAAGGAAGCTGTGGCCGTTGCATCCTAAGGAAACAGATTACTTCAGGATTATATACAGGATGAGAGAAACTGCTGCTGACGGCATAATTTTCAGCTGAATGCTGAACCTGGAAAGACAGTGGGAGAACATACGGTAAAATGTATGAAAAGGCTGCATTCCTTTATACAGTGCTGTTTAGAATTTCTAGCCTGACACATACTGCCAGGGGCTGAATATCTCCAAGAGTAAGGCTTAAACTTAGAATGAATGCATGTTGTATTTTCTGAATATTAGTCTTTAAAACTGGAAAGACAATGTCTTTGTGCTGTGCCGTTAAATGCTGTCTGCTAACAATTGTCCTTTTGGATCTACATTTTCAAGAAATTCTTCTCAGACAGTCCTAATGAAGAAAAACATTACAATGTTTTGTGAGAATGGCTTTGCAGTTCAAATGTGAACTCTGCTTTTTACGATATGAAAAATAATTATTTGACTACATCTTACAATGAGGATTGTCACACTCATAACATAGTAAGAAGAAATGACAGCTTTATTTATTTTAGCTGAACATACTGAAAAATGATGGAGTTGCAAGGCTGTTTGTCATTTTAAATACAGGTTGAAAACTTTGGCAGACCTGCCTAATGCAAAACCTCTTTTAGGCCAAAAATATAAATATGGATTAGTTTTAATAAAATGCCACCCCTACATCACGGAATGTTGCGTCAGTGGCATAACAGGTACCACATTCACCTTTGGTACAGAAGGGTTTAGGTTCTATTCCCACACCAGATAGACTTCTGACACTGTAGTATAGCATAAAGGAGGTGTTGCACTCCTGAGTGTGCTGTTTTCTGCATGTGACATTAAAATGAGATCCCATCTGCTTGACTTGGCAGTAGCTCAGGTGATGTAAAAGATCCCATGGCACCTATCAAAAAGAGTATGGGAAGTTCTCTTATGTTCTGACCAAATTTCCCCTTGTAGTAGAAATACCACCAGGGTCTCCCCTGAAAAGAGGCTAATAGCCTACTGGAACTAAGCCAGTCAACAATGGATGGATAGATAAATGAATAAATAAATGCAAATGTTATAAGTTATATTGTAAAATTGTGAAAACTGGAAAGTCTGTGAATAGCAATTTTCTAAATGAATTACAGGGTCATATTACTTGACAGCTCTCAGTGATCTGAGTAAGACTCAGAATTTTTTTCAAAATACTCATCTCAGAGGTCCAACTTCAGGATCCACCAAAGTATGTATTGCTGTGCAAGTGTATCTGAAAAGGTAATATTATATCAGAGGCATGAAGGGAAATCATATATAAAGCCTGAGTTTTGAAATAAATGAAACTGTTAAGAAAATAGAGTACCAAGAATAGAGAGCTGAAATTGTATGCTCAAACCAAACAAATGCTTAGCAGATTTGATAAAACTACTATAATGACATCTACTAAAATGGAAAACTCTAGTAAAATGTATTTTTTTCAATTGTTCTTGCAGGTCATGCCTCATGCTATACAAAGATGTCTCTCCCATCCTGGAAATGTCATGGTCCTGCAGCTGTTAATGGCACAGATGGAATAGGAGAGAAGTCACTGACCACTGCTGTATTCTATTAATTCTTTCTCACAAGACCCTTGTAGACCCTCTCAGAGAATGCTGATACATCTCTTTGTTGTGACCTACAGCATATAATCTCGCCCTCTGTAATTAATCATTTAGGAATGGGGTGTCATTCTCTTGATCAAGAACAGTTGCTGGAAACCATTCATATATTTTAAATGATATCTGTCTTCATGATGTACAGACATTAAATACAAAAGGGTTTGTTGCAAAAGCAAAGGCTGCCTTCTTCAGAAATAAGCGGGCTGATTCTAGATTCTTAATCAACATGTAGTAAGGAAATTAAAGGCTCTATAAAAGGGCATTGCTATTTATTATTCTGTATTCTTACTATGGCAGGAATCTATCACTTTAGTGGTTTCTGCACTGTTGTCAGTGATAAGCCTTTTTTCTAAGCCACAACATCTGTGATGTTTTCAGAAAGCTCAAACCATCAGACCTACATAATGTTTCTTTTAGGTTTTAAGAATTCCCATTATTGTACTCGATTGTATATATACACCATAATATGTTTACAGGATCTTTGCAGCAGGAATCATAAATGATTGGGAAGCAGTTAGGGGTGGTATTATTCTTCAGAATTTTCTGTCCTCAGTGTCCATTTGGTGTAAGAAGTATCAAGACTACTCAACACAAACGTACAAAACACGGTACACCAGATTACTGCAGCCTGCTTATCCTAGTCATACCGTACTCCTCAATAATACATACATCCTTATTTTAAGCACTGCAGTTACTGGAAACAGAAAAAAATGGCTAAATAGTGCAGATGGACAGGATGAAACGTTATCTGTGGCTCCAAAGTGCAAGAAGACAGCATGAAGCCTCATCTATGGCTCCCAAGTGCAGAGAGACAGGAGGAAGCCATATCATTGGCTTCGCAGTGCAAAGGGACATGACGAAGCCTCATCTTTGGCTCCACAGTGCACAGGGACAGGATTAAGCCTTATCTGTGGCTCCACAGGGACAAGATGAAGCTTTATCTGTGGCTCCACAGTGCAGAGAGACAGGATGAAGCCTCATCTGTGGCTCCACAGTGCACAGGGACAGGATAAAGCCTTATCTGTGGCTCCGCAGTGTACAGGAACAGGGTGAAGCCTTATCTGTGGCACCATAGTGCAGAGGGACATGATGAAGTCTTGTCTATGGCTTTGCAGTTCAGAGGGACATGATGAAGCCTTATCTGTGGCTCTACAGTGCACTGGGACAGGATGAAGACATATCTGTGGCTCAGCAGTGCAGCAAGACAGGATGAAGTCTTAGCTCTGGCTCCATAGTACACAGGGACAGGATGAATCCTCATTTGTGGCTCCACAGTCACCATGGCAGGATGAAGCCTTGTCTGTGGCTCTGCAGTGCACAGGGACAGGATGAAGCCTTATCTATAGCTCCATAGTGCAGATGGACAGGATAAAGTCTTATCTGTGGCTCCACACTGGACAGGGACAGGATGAAGCCTTATCTGTGGCTCCATACTGCAGTGGGATATGAAAAAGCCTTATCTTTGGCCCCCATAGTGCACAGGGACAGGATGAATCCTTATCTGTGGCTCCATCATGCACAGGGACAGGGTGAAGCCTTATCTATGGCTCCACAGTGTACAGGGACAGGATGAAGCCTTATTTGTGGCTTCACAGTGTACAGGGACAGGATGAAGCCTTATCTGTGGCTCCACAGTGCACAGGGACAGGATGAAGCCTTATCTGTGGCTTCACAGTGTAGACGGACAAGATGAAGCCTTATCTGTGGCTCTGCAATGCGCAGGGACTGGATGAAGCCTTATCTGCAATGCAGGAAGCCTGGGTGCACTTTGCAGACTTAATTCATGAGGAGTTAGTTGAAGGGATGTGAACCAATGCCTCATCTGTTGGCTTGTCTATCCTGGGGGGAGAGAAGGGGCTTTTATAAGTCATAAGTAGACTTATGACTGGTGTTTGACACTGGAAACTTCAGACCTACTGTAAATATAAGGAAATGCACTTACAGTTTGTCTGCAAACATAGATCCACATGATAGAGCTGTACATATAAAAAAAAATCGAAACTGCCAGAGGATGAACAACTGTTTTGGCCTACTTTTTCTGCAATGGCGAATATGCCTTAAGAAAGGAATGAATGGTCACATGGGTGAGGCAAAAAAACTAAATAAATGTCTTCATCAGAACTTTTCTGATGAAGTTAGTATAGCAGTGACAAAAGCGCTCAAGCAATAACGTGGCTACTGGTCTGTTTACGTTTTTTTTTTTTTTTATTTTATTAGAGGTTATTAATTGTTGTTTGTGTGTAAATAAATAAATAAATGAAAAACTGATGTTTTTATAGACTAGAGGGGAGGAACAATTAGTTATACAGAAACAACAACACTTATATCCCAGCTGCTAAAATGTCACACAAAGCTGAAAATGAGTTTTATGATCCTCACAAAAGGAAGGTAAATTCCACATAGTGACACCAGTTAATGAGTTACATACTTTGACTTGGGAATGCTGAGACAATTAAGGGAAAGTTGGAGTAAGGATCTGGGTATCTGTGCAATGTTTAATAATTATCTGTAGAGGAAGAATAAAATAATTAATTAATAAAAGATTTGATCTGAGGCTGGAGGGAAAGCTATGACATCCATACTGAAGGCAATGACAGTGTGCAGAAACTGTTGAAAGCAGTGAGACAGAGATGCAAGCAACATCATTTTAGTTACAGATCCATCATGTTTCAGATACCTTCTAACAACCTGTGAAATTGTGACATGATGATATTAACTCTGTATATGACTTTAATCTGTATTATCTGTATTTGCATTCCTCTTTTGTTTTAAAAATTGTGAAATGCCTCCTTTTTCTCACCTAGTCTGTGCCTGGAATTGGTCAGTTTGGATCAGTGCACTAGAATGGTAAATTATAAATATAAACAAACAAACAGATACATTTTAATTAAAAGTGCAGCTTCAAATTAATGACAAACTGTACTTATATCTGAGACACCAGTACTCCTTTATTAAAATAACCTAACAGGTTATTGTAATGGGAATTATTCTTTACTTTTACTTGTGTGTTAATATGTTATAAGATCTCATTTCTTAATGTACATTCCAATATTTTAAGTTGATAGGTCCTTTCTCATGAATACTTTCTTTAACATGCAACATAGGTTCATAGGTAGGTACTAGGCTATTGGCCCTAGGGCCTATATAAGCCTAGCCAAAGGTACCCTGGCTTTCGCCACCCAAGAAAATTATTTTCCTGTGCTCCTGTCGAGCAGAGCCACAGAAGTGATCCCCAGGGTGAATTTCCTATCTCCCATCCAATCATCAAGATTTTTCTTGAACAGTGCTAATGAGGAGCTTTGTTTGATATAGATAGGCAGTTTGTTCCAGAGTATGGGAAGTCTCTGGGAATGGAATCTATCCCTCCAGCATGTTCTGTTTATTGTGATGACAAGGTTTAGGTCCCTAGAGCGTGTAGCTCATAGGGATTGGGATTTCTTTACGTGGAGCATGTCTAAAAGCTCTGGGTTTGACATAGCTTTGTGTGTTAGGCAGAGATCGCCTCTGAGTAGGCGATATGCAACGGAGTAAAGCTGCAGTTTTTTGAGACGGTCTGCATAGGGCATCTCTTTGAGGCTGGTAATCCTCTTTGTGAGGTATTTCTGTGGCCTTTCCAGTTGTTGTAGATGTCTTGTGAGGTACATACCAAAAGGGGCATTGTACTCTATAATGGGTCTAATGAGTGACGAGTAGAGGGAACAATGACCTCTTTTTTCCTGCATGAGAAACCTTTTGTGATGAGGTGTGCCACATAGAAGGATTTCCTGACTACTGTGGCAATGTGATTATCAAAGGAGAGACTACTGTCCACCTGTGTCCCAAGGTCTCTTATCACACTTTCGGTGTTAAGTAGACTACAACCTATGTGGTAGTTCATGGGTACTGAGTTTTTACCAAAAGGAATGACAATGCACATTTTGGCATTGAGCTTGAGGCCATGGCTTTGACACCAGGCATCTGTCTCAGCAAGGCCCTTTTGTAGGATGTCCACATCTTTTGGAGTTTTGATTATGGCTCCTAGTTTGCAGTCATCTGCAAACTTCATTAGCCAAAGACCTTCTGTGTTGGCCTGTACTTCAGAGAAGTAGATACCAAACAGGAGAGGACCCAGGACTGAACCCTGTGGTACTCCACTTGTCACTGGTCTGAAGCTGGATTTGGAGTCTGCTACTTTCACAGTCTGGGTTCTGTCAGTGAGCCAGTTGGCAACCCATCTTGTGACATAGGGATTTATACCTAGTTTAGTAAGTTTATCTATAATTCCAGATTGGGGGATGGTGTCAAAAACCTTGGCGAGATCTAGATAGGCTGTGTGAACCACCTTACCCTCATCTACGGCTTTGGTGACTGCTTCAAAGAAGTCTATTAGGTTTAGGAGACATGATCTGCCTTTTACAAACCCGAGTTTGGAGATTACCAATGTCATTGTTTACAAGTTCCATGATGATACGCTCCATAGCCCTGCAGACCAGGCTCGTTAGGCTAACTGGGCGGTAGTTTCCGGGGTCTGTGGTGGCTCCCCCTTTGTGGAGTGGGATAACTGTCGCTGTGCGCCATTCAGTGGGCACATAGCCTGAGGTGAGGCTATGATTGAACATGGTACTTAAGTGGGGTGCCAGTTTGTTCTGTAGTTCATGTAGAACATAGCCTGAGATGTCGTCAGGTCCCATGGATGCTTTGTTCTTGGCTTTGGATAGTGAGTTTTTTACCTGTGCAGCCGTGATTACAGGAACTTTGCATTCTTCTGGTATAGAGATGGGCCCTTTAGGGGATGACAGAGGGGTAAAGTCAGCACTGAACCTATCTGCCAGGATGTTGGCAATATCCGTTGGTTCTGTATATTTAGTGCCATTGTGCTGTAACTCAGAGCAGATCTGAGTGTTGCCATTGAGATTCATGATATAGCTATAGAATGCTTTGTGGTTGTCTTTAGAGTCTGTGGTGATTTTGTTTTCATAACTAGCTTTGGAGGATTTTATGAGGGATCTCAGCTTCTTACTGAAGCTGACCAGGGAGTTTCTCCAATCATGGGATTTTACTCTTTTTTGCAACAGTTTCTTTCTTCTGTTGTAGAGTTTGTTTATGGCAGGGGACCACCAGATTGGCTTCCTTTTTTCGGAGGATAGCATCTTGGTTCTGTTAGGGATTGCACGATCCATGCACTCCTGTAAGTGCTTATAAAGTGCATTTGTGTAGGATTCAGCAGTCATACCTCTATTGTCCGTCAGCATGGGTGTCGTGAAGTTTTCCACTTCTGTCTTAAGAAGCGTGAAGTTGGCTTTCGAGAAATTTTTTACTGTGGTTTCCCTAATGGGGGGTGGGGGAGGGATGTGGATGTCTAGGGTGATTAGCTTATGGTCAGATCTGACCAACGAGAAACTGACCTCTGGTGTGGAGCACCGGTTGCCCATGTTGGTAATAACCAGGTCTAGGATATTGCTGCCCCTGGTGGGGGTGTGGATAAGTTGATCCATGGCATTGGAATTTATGAATTCCAGAAAACGTTGAGCACAAGAGTTGGTACACGAGTAATTTTCCCAGTTAATGGTAGGGTAGTTGAAATCGCCCATTATTAGGGTGTTAGGTTGTACCCTAATATTTTCCAGTGTATTAAGAAATGAGGAGTGGGAATCCTGGGGCATGGTGGGGGATCTGTAGCAAGCTACAACTTGGATTGCGGTCTTGCCCAGAGTTAGTTGCACTTGGATAATCTTGGATGCATTATGCTGAGCAACTAGCCTGGAGGTGTGGATATCCTTAATGAATATGGACACGCCTCCGCCTTCAGTGTTTCGGTCCAGGTTAGGTGGCCGAAAGGTGTGGTATGAATTATAGCCTGGTAATGCAGGGGTATTCTCTGGAGCCTTGAACCAGGTCTCTGTCACTGCACAGATGTCGATGTTCTCCATTTTAAGGAGTGCCTCGAGAGAGTGCATTTTGAGGTTTAGACTTCTAGCATTGAGTAGCAATACCCTCAGATTCTCCTTGCCTGTACCTGTTAGGGTGGTGAATTTGTCATTTGAACCTTGCCTAAAAAAGGCACTATAGGGGTGGCTAGAGCCTTAGCCAGTATCCGGAATCACAGGGGCGACAGGTGCAGGCCATCTATGGCAAAGCATCGTGGCTTGTCGATCATGTCATCCCAGGCAGACAGATACTGGATCCCCTTAGAATGACACCAGAAACTTAGCCAATTGTTGAAGTCAATCATTTTGTCCTTGTACTGTGGTATCATTCTGGGTGATGGCTGGATGCTACTCAGGGCTAGGGTCATACCTGCCTGGGCTACAAGATCGGACATCTCCTCCATGTCCCTTTTCATGTAGTCCAAGGAGGTACGTCTCAGGTCATTCACACCAACATGGACAATGACAGAGTCATATTTGTACTTGTTGTGGAGTGACCTGAGTGCATGTGTTATGTGGCGGATCCTGGCACCCGACAGGCAGCTGACAGTAACTTTCTCCTTGTTTAGCCTGGTGAGTGGAACATCAGTGTGCCTGACTATAGAGTCACCTATGACTAGAGTGTTGGGTACGTTGTTATGCCTTATGGGCTGTGGTTGAGTGGCACACTGAGTTTGTGGGCTATGTGTCATTTGGGTTGTGTTGGGGGTGGAGGTTGCTTGTGTTTCTGCTTTGGAGGTCCCTGTTGCCTGGGCAGGTTTTTGAGAGCCTCCAGAATGTAGATGTGTGTTTTGTGTTTCTATGTGTGTGTTTTGGTGGTGTAGGTTTTGAGGGACTATGTGCTGAGTGTGGTGTGGTGCAAGTGTTTACCTTCTCCTCTTGACTGTCTAGTCCAGTCTTGGGTGAAGAGAGCTTTGCTTCCAGTTTGGCTATATAAGTGCATCTCTCACAGGTTGTAGTGTTGGGTGGTAGGAGGAGAGGGTTGTCTGTGTACATGAGGCAATTACTGCATTGCCCCAAGATGCCCAGATTCATCAGGTAGACAGGAGAAAACACTGGGGCTGACCCTTAGACATGGTTCATAGATTAGTACTAAGCTAACTGCCCCTGGATAGTTGCTTATTTGTTAAGTACTAGAAACTGTTTTCCTCTAGACAGTGAGGAAAGTTGAGTGCTGTAGTAATTTGTAGCTTATTTAGTGCTTACAATAAGTTCTGAACAAGTGCTAAAACAAAAAACTGTCTAGTTCTAAGAAACAAAATTAAGCTAAAAGGCTTCATTTCAACACAGAAAGGCTTGGGACCTAGAAGCCTACAAATAGTCCTGGACACAGCAAATCTATATCCAGGCTAAACTACCCACAGGAAAGGCAGGAAACAAGCTTAGAAAAAGTTTTTTTTTTTTTTTTAGTGGAAAGATAGAAAGGAGTAGCAGAAACTAAGCTGATTGGCCTTCTCAAATGTTCTCCCTGTACTGGGTAGAATGAGGTAATGACACTAGACTGGGAGGAAGGTCCCAGATCAAATTTACACTAGGGGTGGGCAACTGCAAGGCCACCAACTATAAAAACACTATACCAACAGGGAGGGAGAGTGGGAAACAAACTTCAGAAATGTTTCTCACAGCTGAAAAGCAGCAGTGAGCCTTTAAATGAAAGTTTTAAACAGCTAAAGGAGCCTCCAGAAAAGAGTTTAACTGCAACAAGTTATCAGAAACAAACAACCCAACAAATGCTTAATAAAAGTGGACAATTTCCAGTTAATACATCACACACAGTGAAACTAGCTAGAAAAATACACAGTACACAAAGTGCTATAAATAAAGAAATAAGAACAAAATAAACAAAAAAACAGGATACTTACTGTTATATATTATAGCTCCGAGTTTGCTGAGTGTCCTTCCTTCATTAGCTCAATACCAGCTTCTCTTTTTTTTTGTGGTTTGTTGTAGAGGTGTTTTAATAACATTTTGCCTAATACATTCAGGGCCAAATTCCAAAAGACTTGCTCTCAGTGTAAGTGACCACTTACACTGACAGCATGTGTTTTGGAATATGGCCCCTGGAGTAAGCCTGGTTTTAGACATTCCTTACACCAAAGTAAGTCACTTACACTGAAAGCAGGTCTTTCGGAATCAGGGAAGACTTACTCTGTGAGCAACTCTCTTGGAATCTGGCACTCAAGTGTATTTAATCAGTTCTTAGAGTGCATTTAATCTGTTCGGGCAAACTATATATCAGCACCCGAACAGGAGAACGAATGTTCTCTAGCAGGATATTAATGTACAAATAATGCTGGATGAAAAACGAGTCCGCCACTTCACGGCTGCCTATCAAGCTGCCGTGGAGCTTGGACTACTAAAAAACAGCTGCCATTAATTTTACACTCGCTAAGCAGCGCTTTTGCTGTTTATCGAGTGCAAAAAAAAAAAAAAAAAAAGAAAGAAAGAAAGTGTGTGCGTGTGTGTGTGTTCATAGGTTCATACTAGGCTATCTGCCCTAGGGCATTTATAAGCCTAGCCAGAGTGTGTTTGGCTTTTGACACCCATTTTAAATTAATTTTGCTATGCCCTTTTTCGAGGTTAGTATACTGTGCCTCTGTCTAACAGTGACGCAGAAGTGATACCCGGGGTAAACCTATGATCTCCCATCAACTCAAGTCTCTCGAGAGAGTAGCTCGATGGGATTTGGATTTTCTGAGGTGCAGCATGTCCATTAATTCCGGGTTGGACATGGCTTTATACGTCAGGCACAGATTGCCTCTGAGCAGGCGGTATGCCACTGAGTAGAGCTGGAGTTTCTTTAACCGGGCAGCATATGGCATCTGTTTGAGCCCTTTGATCCTCTTGGTGAGGTACTTTTGGGGTCTTTCCAGTTGCTGCAGGTGTCTGGTAAGGTACATCCCAAAAGGGGCATTGTACTCAATTATGGGCCTGATGAGGGATGAGTAAAGAGACACGATGACCTCCCCTGATCTAGATGTGAATTCCTTCATGATTAGGTGGGCTATATAAAATGTTTTTCTAACCACTTTGGCCACGTGGTTGTCAAATGAGAGATTGCTATCAACTTGGGTCCCCAGGTCCCTAATTACTTCTTCTGTACTTAATGGATTACCACCTATGTGGTAATTTGTGGGCACTTTGTTTTTGCCAAAGGGGATGACTATACACTTTTTGGCGTTTAGCTTGAGGCCATGGCTCTGGCACCAGTCGTCTGTTTCTATGAGGCCCTTTTGGAGGATGCTTGTGTCTGCTGAAGAGTCGATTATGGCACCCAGTTTGCAGTCATCTGTGAACTTGGTCAGCCACAGTCCTTCCATGTTGGCCTGTACCTCCGAGAAATATATACCGAACAAGATAGGTCCCAGGACTGAGCCTTGTGGGACGCCACTTGTAACTGTTCTGGAGTCTGACATGGCTCTAGCAATTCTAACCATGTGGGTTCTGTCCTTTAGCCAGTTTGCTACCCATCTAGTGACATAGGGGTTTATATTTAAGCTGGTGAGCTTATCTATAATGCCCGAGTATGGTATTGTATCGAAGGCTTTTGCGAGGTCCAGATAGTGGACCATCTTCCCCTCGTCAATGGCCTTGGTGACTATTTCAAAGAAATTGACCAGGTTTAAGAGGCAGGATCTGCCCTTAACAAAGCCGAACTGGGTAGAATCCAGTGTCTGTAGGTCCCCAATATCTTTATTTATGAGGTCCATGATGATCCTTTCCATAGCTTTGCAGACCAAGCTAGTCAGGCTTATGGGGCGATAGTTTCCAGGATCCGTTGAGGCACCACCTTTGTGGAGAGGGACCGCTGTTGCTGTACGCCACTCTTTGGGTACATATCCTGTAGTAAGGCTGAGACTGAACAGTAGTTTTATGTTTGGGTTTAGCTCTTCTTGGAGTTCATGTAGGACGCAGCCCGGGACACCGTCTGGTCCAATCGATGCTGTGTTTTTTGCTTTGGAGAGGGCGGCTCTTACCTGAGCATCTGAGATGTCAGGGGGGCAGCACTCTGCTGGGATAGATATTTGCCCTTTTGGTGGGGAGGGGGTGTAGTTTGCGCTGAACCTGTCAGCTAGGATGTTGGCAATGTCTGTGGGTTCGGTGTATTTTTTGTCATTTTGAACTAATTGTGAGCATATCTGGGAATTCCCACCCAGGTTCCTAACATAACTAAAGAAAGCCTTGTGATTATCCTTAGTGTCCTGTGCAATTTTTCACTCGAAGCTGGCTTTAGACGATTTTATGAGTGCCCGTAGTTTTTTGCTAATACTGATCAGAGATGCCTTCCCTTTTTGGAATTTTGCTCTATTATGTTTGTGATATGTATTTATTTTTCTGCCTGTGTGTGTGAGTGAATCCATGTATGAAAGCAGAGGAAACTGTTTGTGTGAGAGAGCGATCAAGAGAGAGTGATCTTGTGTGACTGAATGCGTGTATAAAAGCAGAAGTGACTGTGTGTGTGACAGACATCGAGAGAGTGATCTTGTGTGAGTGCATGTATAAAATCTGATGTGACTGTATGAGAGAGAGGGAGAGAATGGGGTGTCTGTAAAATTGCTGTGTTTTACTTATTTCTTTTTTTAAGTCAACATCATCATCTTTTAGCTGCTCCCGTCAGGGGTCGCCACAGCAGATCACCTGTTTCCATTTCTTCCTGTCCTCTGCATCTTGCTCTGTCACACCAACCACCTGCATGTCCTCTCTCACCACATCCATAAACCTTATCTTAGGCCTTCTTCTTTTCCTGTTACCTGGTAGCTTCATCCTTAGCATCTTTTTCCCAATATACTCAGCATCCCTCCTCAGCACATGTCCAAACCAACGTAATCGTACCTCTCTGGCTTTGTCTCCAAACCTTCCAACCTGGGCTGACTCTCTAATATACTTATTCCTAATCCTATCCACCCTCGTCACACCCAGTGCAAATCTTAACAGCTTTAATTTTAAGTACTATATTATTTTCTTATATATTTTTGATGTAAAGTGCTTCCTTCAACACCAATTACATACACTACAGAAATTTTGAAACATTAGGCGGAGGAACTATTTTACATCAAAAATATTACAAAAAAAATAGTTCTTTAAAAAAGTAATTAAGTAAAACACAACAATTTCACAGAGAGCCCATTCTCTAAGCACAATAATGCTCTCCAGGGTGTGTGTTAATGTATAATTAATGCCCTGGGGAGGTGTTAATTACACATTAACACACCCACTGCCAGGCATTACTGCTTATTTGTAAAAACAGCTAACTTCCAGCCTGCCAGTGCTCAGTTTATAGGTGTAGACAGTTGTTATAACCCACCATTTATGTATCTGTCATATTGTGGTAGTGAGCTGCAGTCTGGTCACATTAAGCAGTCATTCTTAGAAATGAATAAAGTTTCTAATTCTGTAGGGTTCCTCTCAATGTACTAGGATATTTTTACAGATCGCTTTTGGAAGCATCTTATTTTTTCCCACTTTCTGTTGTCCGACTCTTCATATTTTATACATCGAATGCCTTCAGCTAATCTTGTCCGTCAGCTTAATTTGTTTTTAAAACAAGTTTACTCCTAAGTACTGATATATGTAAATGAGTTAAGTCTCCCATCCCGTTTTCAGCATGGCTTGGAACCAGATGACAGTAGTGCGAACACAATTTTGGTTACTCTTTTTTGTTCGGTATATGAAAATATGAGGACATTATCAATACTCTGAGGGACTTTTCATTGATTTTAAGTGTGCCTTTGATGTAGACAGTAATTCATGACTCATTACTATATTTGGAGAAATTTCAGTTTGAAGAAGGTTCTCATTACTCCGACCTCATTAGGCCTACCACTGAATATAATTCTCCCTTTGCCATGTCTTGGTCCAGACATATGTAAAAACTGGAATGTCCACAGAGATATCTTACTAAAAGGATACAAGGCCAAAACAAGAAGTCTTGCATGGACTGTCTCAAAGCCGAGCCGTTATACCCCATATCCAACACACTGCTAAGAGCTGACCTGTGTCTGGCACACAAGGCATCCTCCAACCCAGTACTGATGCATTTACTGCACATTGGCAGATTAAATGGCATCAGAAATACCCCAGTTAGGGATCTAAACATCTTCTACAACATCAACAGAATGGTTTGGAAGGACAGCTATATCTCACAGAGTACACTGCTGCTGTGCATCATATTCCTCATTCACATAAAATAAAGGTCATCCCTGTCCATTTTCAAGCACAACTTAGATCTATGGATGGAAAACATAACACTTACCCCAGGACTGCCCGCTGTACTACTAATGCTTAAAGGCAGCCCATAAATGGTTTATCCCATGCCTGTGTCCCCTCAAATTAACTGTGATATGATCCCAGTTATTCTCATTAGGGGTAACATATAATTATTGACCATGAAATGGGTAAAGGCCATCTCTAACCAAATAGTTTAGGTCATTTCTAGCACAAAAGGGGAAATTGGTTAAGCTTAAAATGTCCCGCAAGGGCAGCTAGCCTAGTGCTTAGCTATAAACTTATAATGAAGGGCTTGGGAGGGTAGCCTAATGGTTAAGGTGTTTGCCTTACAAACACAAGGTACAGGGTTTGAATCGCACAGGGGAGAACTGGCTAGGCTTAAAATGGCTCACAAGAGCAGTTAGCCTAGTACTAACCTATGAACCTATGATCCCTCTACAACCAAACCACTAAAGTCAATCCATTAACGCTCAGGAATTGACATATTATAGTGAGGACTCTGGCTCTGTGCTTTTATCCCTCTCCCTCTATATAAATTAACTTTTCACAGACATATCATACCTAAGTTTCATACTTTATACAGATGAACTTGTGCTGTTGACATGATAGTGTGACAATATGAAATAATTGTGCATGTTTTAGGAGCAGGTACACTATAATAATTTATGTAAATAAGATGCAATCTATGATCTTCAACATAAGCCAAAGACCACAAAACCGTCCCTCTCTAACTACGTCAGGTCAATAGCCATTCTGTTTATCACTAACTTTGAGTATCATGTACTTTGCCTTGCCAATATTCTCTCATTTAATGATCACACCAAATGGATCTATAGAAAAAAATGGATCTACAGAAAAGCAGCAGGATAAACAAAAAGTTGCTATAATGTCAGTAAATTACTTGTACCAGTCGCTAGGACTGTTGCAGTCAGAAATGTGTTTTTTTCTAGACTACTGTACATTCCATCATTTTTACACACTGGAGGAACTACAAGCATTATTATATGGCAAACATGCTGAATAAAAGCTACAGATCTATTTCTTGGCCGTTACTACCTTCCCTAACTGCGGACAAATGTCAACTAATAATGAGGAAGATTCTACTTCTCTTTACTGTGTTCATTTCCACATGTCTCCAAGTGCCATCTCACACTCACTGGGGACCAATGTTCTTCACTTTACTCCTAAGAATTTGTAGCCTTGTTACTTTATCATCTGAATTTTGCCTTTCTTCTTGTTTCAAAAAAAAAAAAAAAAAAAAAAAAAAAAAAATATTTTTTTCCAACTGACCTTAAGAAATTCGGACACACCTCAATCACACCTCAGACGGTGTTGGTTGTCTCACCTAACTGCCTAATGGCAATGTACGTGTTTTAGAGATTAGGGATAACCAATATAACTAACAGCTTCTAATCTAAGTCAGGAAGTCATACTTTTGTAGCGCAATTACATTAATTTTAATATTAGACTTCTTGCTATGAAGGACAAAGGCCAGTTTGGTGTTACCTGTTATTCTGTGAAAAGAATAAAACTGTAAACAGATCACTGCGGTTATAAAGGGGATTCAGCTACAACTTAAATGTTAGGCAATTTCATTCCAGAGGGCACTGGTTAACCTACTTGGCCCTGCCCAGATTCAGTCCTATATACATTTCTAGAACACCAATTAATTACACTGGATGTAAGTACTAATGCCCTACATAATTCAGCAACTTTTTTTCTATTGCTGCTTAAATAAATGCCTTTTGTTGCACTTTATGTATTATCTGCTTCTGGCTTGGACTATGGACGAAAAGGATTTTGTATTGCTTCCCTTACTCAGATAAACTAATAAATTAAAATAAACAAACAAATAAAATAAAATAAAAAAGGTTTAAAATGTTATACCTTTGCAGATAACTATGCCAAACTGTTATTTGCTGTATACAGAAAATACCTATAGAACACTAGCTCAAATCCAAAACCACAAAGGTTCAGTGCCACAGTCTGTCATACAAAACAGTCTCATGGATAAGCTCACCTTGGCAGACACTGATGAGAGCTGTAGATAATCTGAATGTACATTTTTCAAGTATGATCCTACTGTCCTAAACTGCCCATTTATTATGGATACATGGTGGTAGCCATTAAAACAAATCATCACTGGAATAACTTCACCACTAATAAACAAAAAGAACAGCAAACAAATAAATTAATTAATAAACTGTGCATGGGAATTCCACATCATTTAAGCAGAATAGATGCTCCTGTGGTAGTAAAAGGTTACAGTTTGCCTGAAAAGTGAATTAAGGATTTAAAACGTTGATAATATTGTTTGAACCAGAGTATGGCAACCCTTATGACCTCTCTCCTCCCTCTGTTCCTCTGTTATATTACATTAAAACTGAATAATGACAGACCCAGTACAAGTTCAGTAGTAAAACTCATAAATGGTTCTAGCTTATCAATTATATTTTGTATCTTTATTTGTAATGCTTTGTAAACCGTTTTAATATACAGTAAATTCAGAAATCTGTGACCAAGAATGAACTTATTAGTTAGTCATTCTGATTAACCACACTGTGTCTCCTGCAGCGTAATGGAACAATTAAAATCATCGACCAGCACAGAGAACTTCAAATTATAATTTAGTACGTGTTCTCACCTCCCTCATCATTACTTATTTTAAATTTAATTTTAATTTTGAGGAACTGGTATTCGGAAGAAAAAGTGGATGTAAACAGCAATGATTCACTAAGCATGTATCATCATTAGAACTCCAATCCAGTTACAATAGTAAAGACTTGTTCTGCTTTCTGGAAAACCAGCTATGCTGTTTTACTCTGAGTGTGTGTTATGTGTGTGTGTGTGTGTGTGTGTGTGTGTGTGTGTGTGTGTGTGTGTGTGTGTGTGTGTGTGTGTGTGTGTGTGTGTGTGTGTCTTTCTCTCTCTCTCTCTCTGCCCATATATAAGACTTTATTTTGTGTGTGCATATTTCCATTGTTAGCAGGAAAATAAAACGTATGGAAGGTCAGGTTTGTTATTTTCTGCAAGTCTTCCAGTCATGTTACAATTTGAAAGGAGATGACTCTTGGCAGTACCATATACTGAAAGAAGTATTCTCTTTAGTTCAATACCAGGAACCTCTGAGAAAATTAAGTTCTCAAATACCAACATTTTAATTACAAATAAAATAAAATAGCAGTAGTAAGCTGTGAAGTAAAAGCAGATTTGTGTATGCAAAGTATGGAACTGGTCTTGACGCAGGAGTAAAAATAAATGAACATCCTTATGCATCGCCTTACTTGTGAGTAAACTAATTACCTCTGTCTGTCACTGAATAGTGTCTTTATGTTAGCATCTTGAAAAGTTAACTGTTTAACATGACAGCATCTCTGGTTAAGTATCACAAAGGTCCGTTTTTTCACAAATCAATAATGTATCACATGATAAGGGAAACACTGTTTGCAAATTATAGTGATACATCATTAGGTCTTGTGACAAATTATGGAACTTTCAATCAATATATTATATATGGAAGTTTCAATCAAATTCAGCATTACAATAATCTTTTTCATATCAATTCCAGGGAATAAACTTGCTCAATGTATAAAAGGGGACAGAAACAGTAGAAGGCATACTTCTCAACTTCTCTGCTCAACAATTTTGAACAGAGGCAAAAATAATGGAGGGACAAAGGCCTACAATCAGGGACGATTTTTAAATATTGCTTTAATGTACTTAAAAAATGAACATGTTTTGTATCACCATGCATTATTTTAAACAATAATAATGAAATTCAACATCAGGCATCATTAACTGACTAATACTCAGAGACTTACCAGAAAATCAAAACTTTTACAGGGGACAGGACAAAAATATGAAGCAAAATCAGGACAGCTGAGAGTTGTGGTGGAAGTCCAAAAGGAATAACATAAAAAAAGCCCTTCTCATGATGAGATTCATAAAAGCAAAACAATAACAGGAAAGATAAAGACGAGAGAGGGACAAAATGAAAGACCATAAAGAAGACAAAGCACACTACAACTCATCATAGCGGCAGTATTAAGAAGGTGTGCGGCACCCAAAGATTAAGGATGGGGGTTCCACAAAAATCTCTTTAGCTCTTTAGTTTGCATAATTTTTAAATGACACACTGTATGCATTATGTATTTACCTCAAGTGTTCATTTAGAACAACCTAATAACACGTTGGGACCGGGATTCCTGTTCAATGTCAACTGTTTTAAAGTACGTCCAAATACATTCTGTGCAAGTATAAATTACTGCATGCTCTATATTCCTAAGGTCTATCCTAAGGTAAGAGAACAACTGAAATACATGCAGATGTAATTACGTAATACCATATGCATACCTTTCTGATGTATACTGCAATTTTGTTAGGACTGATGCTATTGTGACTGACCCAGTACTCTCAAAAGCCAGTTATTCTCCCTCTGCTTAAGGCCTGTATTGTTACATACCATGGAATGTCAAATTATTTAGACATTGGTGGGGATTTATAAAGGTTGCCATGAGGTATACACCTTGAGGTAAATATTTTGCAGTCATAAAGAGCCCTGTCACATTGCTTTTGTTGTCTCCTCATTCAGAAAGGTTTCTTGTGGTGCACATCATGAACACCTCGTAGTAACTTTTATGAACTGCCCAGATTGTTCTTCTGTATAAGGAGCTTCACCACATAACACACATAGATAGGGTGTTTATTGTGACCCAAGCAACTGTGGTATGATTAGCAGCCCTTGCACAGGAGAAGTCTGGTGGGGGTGGGTGAAGAGGTATGGCCAACTCATCATTCCTAGGGAGGAAGGGGGAAAACTGCGCACACTTAAGAGATACATTGAGTGGAGCAAATCCACGGGAAGCCACACCTCATGCTTTGGATAAAGGTGCAGGGCTACATGGATGAAATGCCCCTTATGGAAGTGAGGAAAGGTGCATGGCTACATGGATGGAATGCCCCTTATGGAAGTGAGGAAAGGTGCACAACTTCATGGATGGAATGCCCCTTATGGAAGTGAGGAAAGGTGCAGGGCTACATGATGGAATACCCCTTATGGAAGTGAGGAAAGGTGCACGACTACAAGGATGTAATGCCGCTTATGGAAGTGAGGAATGGTACAGGGCTACATGATGGAATACCCCTTATGGAAGTGAGGAAAGTTGCAGGGCTACATGGATGGAATGTCCCTTATGGAAGTGAGGAGAGACTGTCTCATTAGTCAGTCCTTTGCATATCCACCCCCTGGCACTTTGTCAGATGCATGCAGGACCTAGGATATAAAGGCAAAAAAAAAAAAAAAAACTCTAACCATCCCGGATGGCACAATGGATGAAGGCCCCTCCTGGTTGACCTGCATCCTGGTGATGGATAAGAAATAAGACAATAGAATGAGAAGGGACTTAGGATCAATAGACAATGGTGGCAAACAGAGCAAAAATAAACAAAAAAGTCTGGTATGTCATCCCTCCAGAAATGTGAGACTGGTGGGTATTCCACTGAAAACAGCAGGGAAAATGTTTCCACTGTCTACGCCCTTCATTATCATGTTCATGCATTGGGGATAAGGTATGGGGTTTGCCACTATACAGCAGTTTTTTTTTTCTCTCCAAATTTTATTAATGACAGCATAACTTAAAACAGAATAATGTATGACAATTGCAGCTGCTGACATGAAACAAATGAATAGATAAAAATCATATTTGCGCATTAGCTTCAAACACTAATAAGTCTTAATTCAAATTACTGTCATTTACTATTAGACTTTAACTTTCTTATTTATGCTACATCTGTGCTAACAACATCACCCTAAGCAATAAATGTGAGAAGTGTGAAGAACAAACCACTAATTAGGATGCATTATTAGAAATCATTACTTCAGCAACCAGATATTACATGAAGTAAGTCATTTTAGGAAACTGTACCAGTAGCATTCAGGCAAGGTGGCATGCTTCCCATTAGCTTCATTCCTTATGGTGACTTTCATTGTGCTTGAGATGACTTGGATGAATTTGCATTTACATAAAATCCACCTGAGTAAACCACTGTAGCATTGTCTCCTTTGGCAATCTCCAGGGTACTACCATAAAGATTCTGACAATGGCAGCTACTTGTGAGATCAAACGATCCACTGGGTTCCAAAGTTTTTACAATTGGTTGAGATGTTATAGAGAATTACCGTAATCAAATAGATCACTATTGTGGTACTCCTCACTCCTCAGACTTCTGCCTCTGAAGGCCTGAAGTTTGACCAGTTTTCCATAACTCTGCTCTCTTCTCTGTCCAGGCTAGGAAGTGTCCACCCCCTCTGGGATGTCATGACATACACTGTATAAAGCTAACATCTGCTAATGCCATTTCAGACCTTTCCTGCCCAGCACGGCTATAGTGTACCTACCCTACTACATCCTACGCAAGATCCTAATGATCCATTCCAATCGTGGAAGTGCATTGTGATCAAGGGCTAAAAGAAATAGGTTCTGCTAAGGTTAATCAGATGTCAGCTGGCAATAAGTCCTGGAGAAGTACAGAAGTACAAGGGTTTTTTATATTAGGACAGGACACTTTACCATATCCCAGGGTGCCCAAGAAGAGATGAGAGGATCTTGTTTGAATGGCATCCTTTGATTCAATCTGACCAGCTTCAACTACTACTGTAACTCTTTAAGGATACATTTAGCAAAGGGATCTTCATCTGTGGAGGCCATGAAACCAAGTGCTTTCAGCATTTCCCAGGATGAAACCAGTGTGTGTGTGTGTGTGTGTGTGTGTGTGTGTGTGTGTGTGTGTGTGTGTGTGTGTGTGTGTGTGTGTGTGTGTGTGTCTCTGTGTGTGTGTGCATGTGTGTGTGTGTGTGTGTGTGTGTGTGTGTGTGTGTGTGTAGTGCCATCTGCTGAAAGTATTAAGCCAGAAATATTGTCTTGGGGGACATAGGCCTTCTGGTTCATTCTGTAAAGACCCAAAAAAGCACCACTTTCTTGTTTCTTGGAAGGTTTTTGTCTCTTGTCATCGTGGCTGAAGTACACTTTTTTCATTGTTAGAAACTCTCCTTAAAAATCGGAAGTTGTTGTTGACGGATTGAGTGGTTTATTCACTTTTTTGTTTGTCTAGTTATAAGCAGACCAACTCGGTCCAAAGTAGGCAAAGATGGCAAGTGGAGCCTGAAAGTCACAAAGTATTTTCTTTTCCTGTTTAACTTCCTTTTTTTCATCACGTTCTGATGAAGACTTGCCTTTGTCGAAAACATATAGATTGGTTTGGCGTTATTGGTGTTTTGTGATTTTCAATAAAAGATCCTTTTAAGAAGGAATCCTGGTTTCTGACCTCTATTTGGACACTCCTTGCAAGTCTTTATTTTTGGTTTTGGTTGTCGTTTGACTTGCTTCCATCTTTTGGTTTGGTTTTCATTCTGTAAAGACCCAAAAAAGCACCACTTTCTTGTTTCTTGGAAGGGGTGAAATTTCACTTACTTGGAGATATTGAAGAATCCCTAGTTTTGAAGGCAATCCATGGTGAAGTGCAGAGCTCTCTCTGCTCCTTCTTGGATATTGCCTAAATAAGTCAATCACCCATATAAGGGTAATTGTGAATGTTTTCATTTTGCAAAAAGCAATTACTGGGGCCAGGCACTTTGGAATGCTTACTCAAAGAGGTAAACTAAGAGTGGAATCCAACTGCCTAGAGTTTGGAAAAGATGCTGTAGTCTGTGCATATGGGTGTTAGACGACAGCTGTCCTTGAGATCCAATACAACCATCAGGGATTAAGGGAATATGAGTTTTAAGAGGGTTTTCAGTGTCAGCACAGTGATTTTTGGTCTATTGATATAGGTATCTAGTCTTAACACGTCCAGAATGGGCCTACACAGGACCTCGTTTTTGCCACTAGGAAGAGTATTGAATAGAAGCCTTTGCTGTGGTCCTGTTTTGGTATGGGTTCTATGACCCTTAACTGTAGAAGCTCTTGTAAACTTAAAGAAGAATGGATCTGGAGGTACTTTTGGTACTACACTTTGGGTACTTTGGTATTGCTGGAAAGCTTGACATTTTTGACTTTCTTAGAAGCTATAGTTTACAACCCTGGCAGATTATCTAAGGCTACCATTTGTCTTTCAGATGCTTTCTCAGTTTCTTATGTGTTGGGTTACCCTTCTTGTTAACTTGAAGAGTTTGGATAGAGGACCAGAACGGGGGAGGAAGGAAACAACTTCCATGTAGTTATTGCTGCTACTTAGGAGTTCGGGGCCCTGGTGCCTCCCAGGGGTCCTCTTCTGGTCTCCCTGCCTTTCTTTGACAATTATTGTCATACCAATGCACAAAGGAGTGAAAAGCTCTTTCAATGACTGTACAGACTTTCCCCTCTTCCTCAGTTTCTTTGAATACCTGACAAGTGGGGTTCACAAGAAGCAGCTCCTTATCCAAGGAAGCACTACAAAGCTGCACTTTGACATCCTCTGGCAGGGAATGTAGCATCAGACAAATATAATCTTCTGATTACTGACCACATAGCTGCCAACACAGACACTGCAGCTACGGCTACATATTCACACTTTAAAGAACATTTAGTCACCTGATCGCCTGGGTGATGATCAACAGTTTTGCCATCACATACCCATCCAACACGTCCAAAATCTTAATCATCTGATAGATGACAGCAAATTGAAACGTGGTCATGTAAGTCTGACAATTAGTGACTCTGTGAAAGTCAGGGTGTCATCTATGTGGACATTTTCATAAACTGGGATAGCATTTTGATTTTTTTTACCACAGTGGTAAGTCCTGAGAGCAGATATCAGTATTGACTCCATCCATGAATCCAAGGCTACTGCTGCACTATCCACCACAGGATTTTTCTAAAGGAACTTGTGTGACTTGTGGACCCTGTAAATCTCATCAGACTTATTATGAGCAGAAGGGATGGGTGTCCGTTTCCTTGGAAGCTATTAAGAATGCATTGTCTAGAGTTCCAAAAACTGGTGGATCTCCTTGGCTACCTACTTGAAGTGGCCTTTCATCCTACAGAGAGTGTTTCCTAGTAATATTTCTTCTGTGGGAGTGGCAGAGGACATGGTGTCATTAATGTATATGTCACAATGAGGTATAAGACATTGGGAGGAATAGTCCAATTCTTCCCTCTCACTCTCTGAAGACTCTTCATCTCTCTCTAGGGAGGACTCCTCCTTTCACTTTTGCAGAAGACACTCGTGACACTGGGGTTGATTTGAACTAGGTTGCATGTTTTTTATACCCCAAAGGGACCAGTGACTCAAGGACATCTTTTCCAATGGAACAAGGGGATTAGCAGGGAACCACCCATTGCCTGAAGTCCAGGAAACTGCAAGAAGCTGGGTTTGGGCACCTTATGTTTAAGCGTCTGAGTTTTCTTAAGTGGGGCTGCCACCATAGAGGTAAAGCACTGAAGACATGATTCTTGAATCTCTATACTCTGACTTTTTCCACCCCCCTGGAGTAAAACAGTGGATATACCATCCATCCCTTTTGAAACAAAAAAGCATGCTAGCCCCACAGTTGCCCAAGGCAGGATGTCTGGTCTGAACTATATATGAGTGCTTTTGACTCAGTGGAACATAGCTTGGTCTCCTGCCATGACAGCCTTGAAAGAGGCTTCAGCAGAGGCCTTAGAGCCCTGACAGGCAACAGCTGCAAAAGTGCCTCACTAGGGCTAGAGTCGTTCAGCTGAGCAGGGACATCACCCAGGTCTCTAAAGGCAAACTCCTTCGATTGCTTTTTTTAATTGCTTCATGGTGACATGGGATGTATCTGAAGTGGGGGATGAACAGGCAATGCCATACAGAGCAAGGGAAACCATATGGATTCTTCCATTCTAAAGAGTTTTTTGCCATTAAGTCTTGAAAGACCCTACAACTTTCAGTATTGTGCTTAAGACCTAAACAAAAAAATGCGCAAACCGCAGTAACGTCTGTGTGGAATTTGTTTAGCGAAAGAGCACCAGCTTAATTTCATACCGGTGGGCATGAGCGAAAATATCTTAACAAGCATCAAACCCAATGAAACTGCACAAAATGAACTGCTGCCAATAAAACAAGACAAATGATAAGAAAAAAAAAATCCCAAGGGGGTTGTTATTTGGTTAAGCTCTGGAGCAAGCTAAACAGTGCTGAAGTATCAACAAACACAATAAATCATACACACGGTGTGAACTTCCACAAGAAAGATTGAATAGTAGATGTTGGATTTATACAGGGAACATTCTCATGTTCCAGATGGGCAGACATATGCCTGCTGAAGGGGGAAAATGGGCACTGACGTTTGGAAGTCAAGTGGGATTGTGGGTCTTTTGTGGCTGAAATACCACTAGTAAGGCTTACCACAAGAGTGATGTGTACAAAGAAGCATAAAATTAATTTAAAAAGGAATCTTAACCCTTAACTAGTTTAATAACCATTTTGTCAAGCCTTCCTATAATTTGAAGATAACTAGAATGTGCCAGAATGCATGAATATTATCAAGATTAAGAACATTACAGACTGTATACATTTTTCTCACAAACCTTTTGACACAGTCATAACTGATGACCAGTATTTACAGAAAAAAAAAAAAGGTATAAGATGTACCAGATACACAAACATCTTCTCATGCCGCTGAGTCCTTTAAAATTCAATATGCTGTGGGGGGCTTTCATATCTTATCTATCTATCTTAGATCACCTCCTCCTCCTTCCCTTTGTATAGGTGAACTTAATGAGAAAACAGCAGGCTTACCTGTTTCCCCAACGTTGACTTCATTGTCATGTACATTAACTGAAGACACCTCCAGTGCTCTCTACTGGAAAAGTGCAACTTATAGTTGAAAGTGCTGGAAAGAGGCAAAAGCTGTCTAACCTTAATTATTTAAAAAAAGATCATCCACCTAGAAAATGCCTTATTCAACCCATTTATCTTCATTTTTTTAGTGGGTTTCTCTTCTATAATCTCCCTATGAATCCCCATTTGGGTATTGCTGAGCCCACACCTCATTAGGGTGTTTGTTTATAATGCATCTTGGAGTACAGGAAATGCACATGCCAGATTTGGCCAATGCCTTAGATACTTAGAAGCATAGTGCAATACTATCTCAGTCATCAATATATGCTTGATTCAGTACGCTAGCTTCTACTTCGCTCATAATGGGGGAGTAACTCTATCATAAATAAGCAAATAACGTGTCAAAGCTTGTACACCCATGCTCCACTCTGGTTTTCTAAGCCTGCACAAAAGATTGGGCTAGTGACAATGCTGAAAGTAACTCTACAGCACTACATTTACTATAGGAATTGGAAGACAACTTTAGTGAGTTTTAGTAGCATTTTATGTCTTAGGGGTATTGCCAGTGTAGGAACAAATAAAAGAGAGGTGGATACACAATTATCTTTATAGCTGCTATTCTACCCAACAACGAAACCTCAAGTCTCTGCCTGCTGTGTACAAATAGACAGATGTTACACTAGATCAGTTGTACATTTCCATTTATGATGGTAGCCTCGGTTCAGTTTTATCTATTGATCTATCTGTCTGAATGGGTTAGTCCCGCTAGGCTAGAGGTTTCTTTTCAGGGGAGACCAGAGGAGGTATTTCTTCTATAAAGGAAAATTTGGCCAGGGAATTCTGTAACTTTCCCCTACTCTTATCTAAAACTGCCATGGAATCTTTTAAATCCACCTGAAATACCACAAACTCAAGCAGGTGGGACATTGGTTTAATATATCACCTAAAGGATGACATGCTCAGGGGTACAGCACCCCTCAAACGCTACACTGCAGTGTTAGCATTCCAATCACCTGTAGTGGGAAAAGAACCTAGAGCCTTCTTGCATTCTAGTATGAAAAGTGAATGTTTTACTTGCTGTGTCACTCTCACTACATAAGTTTTACTCTATATGACATGATCAGCCACTTTAAATGCTTGTACCAACTTTGTTGCTGTGTCTATTGGAATTATATCTGCTTTATCAATATTAATGGTAAACTGAGTCCCCAATAAATTGCACTAAAAATGAAAATATATTATGTATCTTTACCTGGGTCTGGTGTTATAATAACGGAATCATCTACAAATAACAATGTCATGGAGTAATATCATATAATTCTGAGCCTAGATGAAGCATTATTGTGGATTCTATTAAGTGGTTCAATTTCTAACCCAAAAGAGTACAGAGGAAAGGGCTACCACTGATGTGTGTCTTTGTGCAGCCAGCAGGGTTCAGTTCTTGGTACTGCTTTACAGTGAAAAGTTTTTGAGCTATGTTCTCCTGCACCACCTTAACCCTAACCCTGCACATTATGTTACTAAAAATCCTTACCTTAACAGTACAACTACATGAAACAAAAGGATACAGAATGCACACAACACCAGGCATGCAAAACAAATCGATTCCTTTACCTTACCTTTACCCACCTTTACCCTAAGCCTAACATGCAAATACTCACATATACACACCAACCACAAAAACATTTCCAGTCAAACATATATTTTTCTGCATACTCCTACTTCAAGCACTAACAAAAAAAAAATAAAACAGAATAAGCATTCAGTGAAACATACTTTAGTTATTTTGTGATTTTAGTATTTTTCACCCCATGAATAGCTTATACATATATATATATAGATAGACACACACAATCATACACACACATGCCCATGACAGAGAAAAACACACATACGCACGCACACAAACACACACACGCACACACGCACGCACGCACGCACGCACGCACGCACACACACACACACACACACACACACACACACACACACACACACACACACACACACACGCACAAAGTATACTATCTTTAGTGCCATACAAACAGAAAAATGGAAATTTATTTATTTTATTTATTTATTTATTTTATTTTACATTTGTTGACTGGGATAGTCCGACTGGATACATGTCCATTTTCAGCGGAGGCCTGGGGAGAAAAGCTCCAATGTGTACATAATAAAACATTGCAATAAGGACAATATGATAGAAGTAAAGGTGAACATAGCAATGCAGACAAAATACAGATAAGTAATTACAGTTAATGTTTTGACATTCAAAAGTAGACAGTTACATGACATTTGTTAGCAGTAGTTATAGTGAGGAGAAATGAAAAACACATTTCCATTGACATGATTGTACATTAATTAAAGATGGCTAGCCAGGTTTATTACAGTGACAAAGCCAGTTTAGTGACAGATGTTGTTTAAGTTTGATCTTAAATTCACGTGGGGAGGAGAGCATGGTAATAGCTGGGAGTTGATTCCATGTTCTACCTGCAGAATTTGCCAAGAGAGATACTCCTGCTGTGTTGTTGGTTGGGAAATGTTTAAAAGAAACAAAAAAAAATATTCCCTTTTGTTTCTTTTCCACATCATATGCAGCCATACAACAAATGCAGCATTCTTCAGCATAATGAAATGTTGACAACATGAGGTACTGGTCTTACTGAACTGAAAACAAAATACGATAACATGATAAACAGTGGAGTTCCTCCATTTGACTGACATGTATTTTGTGCATTAGGCAAAACTGAGGGATGAGACAAGGCCAAGCCATTCTTTATCATACATGAACAAGACACCTACAGAGTAGGTCAAGAAGACACTTAGGCTAAAGGGATGAATTACATCTGAAGGAAAACATTCTACAGTTACAGTAACTGCTTGCCTTGATCTACAGACTTTACAGAAATAAATTATCACATCGAAATACAAAGCTGGATTTAAAGGTTTAATGCAGGAAAATCCACAAGAAAACACAAGCTTGTAAGTCTCATCACCACAAATCCTGTACAGATAAATTACAGAGGTGAGATTTGCATCAAAATATATAGAACAAATGTAAATTGTTCCTTCCCTTTTCCAAAGATCACACTTCCATTTATTTTATCTCTTTTACAATATTTAGTACTTCAAATATAGCTGGCTTAGACTTTGACTTCCATTTTCTAGTAACTGCTTTTTGGCAGTCAACAGAGTTAAACTTAATAAAGCCTAACTATGTCTGCGCAATTCAGGTCCTGTGTCCCAGCTCAAAATAACAGTTTCCTTATTTACAGACATTTGCTCCCCTATACTTAGGCTAATGGCCCTAGGTCCTTTACATACCTAGCCGTGTGAAAAACCTGTGTACTGTACCCTAATTGATCATTGTTAGATGGTCATTGTTAGAGCAATTCTATGAACAACACCGGCTACCCTTGTCCATGAGGGACACAGGTTTCACCCCAGGGAGAATTTACTACTAAAAACTCCTGATGTCCACCACGGCAGTAAAACTTAATAGTAAAATCAAAACTTTAATGAAAAGAATATAACATAAAATAAGCAGTCCTCAGTCTTCCGATAAGCGCTTTCAGCAAATAAGCCTTCCTCAGATCGTATAAAAAGGACTATTCAGCTTTTGTATTTATAAGGCATCACAGACATTCCTCATTTAGTTCTCTGACACGCCCTTGTTGCAAACCAAAAGGAGGCCAGCTAGCAGAGAGGTATAATTTCCTTCATTGTAATTAAAGGTCAGTGCTTCTCTTTACTATGGGATTGTATATGAGAAAACTAATAGCTATGGATGTGAATACATTATATGAATGAAGCAACATTCAAGTAAACTTGCTAATCATATTCCTTCTATTCCTAAGTGCAGGTTTTAATGGCACAATGGTATTCAAGCCTGGTGATCTGTTTGCTCTTAAATTAGGCCCTCTTCTTTTCTCCATCTTTATTAATGATCTCCATACTGTTTTTCCACAATCCACCTGTATACAATACGCTGATGACTCTACTCTTATCTGTACTGCCAAGTCTTCTTCCTCTCTCCACACCCTTACACAAAATGTATTTAACACAGTTGAAAACTGGTTCACACAACGCTGCCTTCTTCTTAACCCTAAGAAAACTAAGCTACTACTCTTTACTCCCACCATAAAATCTCCTCAGTTCCACTTCACTATTACCTCTGACAATGGAAACTGCATTTCCCGATTCTACTGCTCAACTGCTTGGCATAACTATTGACCATAACCTCAGCTTCGATGCCCATGTTAATAATATTATAAAAACTGTTAATAAAAAATTAGGCTCCCTGTATAGAATAAAACCCTTCCTTACACCTCTAGCTAAGAAATCCATAGCCCAGACTCACCTTACTTCCACCCTATTCTATGCTTCTGCCATTTACACCAATCTATCAAAGCCTAATCTCACCAAACTTGAAACTAGCTTCAATAACATAACCAGATTTGCCACTGGCTCTCCATACAGAACTCATCACTGCCTCAACCTTAAACAACTCAGATGCTTAGAACTACAAAATCAACTACAATACAATCAACTTGTGATTGCACAAAAAATCCTGCACAATCCTTCTAATACTCCCATCCTTACTAATCTGATCTCCCCTTATAAAAATCTTTCAACACTACGCTCAGCTAATAAACTTCTTATTGCCAGCAACCCTTCTAATAACAAAGCAGGCTATTCCCTCTTCTCCAATGTTGTGGGTAGAATCTGGAACAAACTTCCTAATACACTCACCTCACTCTCATCCTCTCTAATCTCTGAAAAACACCGTAGAGACCACCTTAAAATACATTGGCTTTGCCCCTGCTCAAAGCCTGATTGAATCTACTTTTCATCTCTCCCCTCCCCTGGTTCCTACTCTCTTGCTTCCTTAACAATTACCCTCCCATATCTTATGAACAACACTATAACAAGTTTCCTAATGTTCTAATGTTTTAGTTTTGATTGACTTCACATGAACCCTACTAAAGCATTAAGACTTGTTTATTTTTTACTTCTACTCTAATGAAACGTTATATTATTCACAATTTATTTATTTTTTTTTTTCATGTCTTATTTTGTAATGTGAAACTAGTCTTTTTTTAGAATATTTTGAATGTATTAATTTACTCATGTTGGAGCTTTTCTCCTCGGGCCTCTACTGAAAAGGGATATGTATCCAGCTAGACTAGCCCAGTCAACAAATGTAAATAAATAAAAAATAATAAATAAATAAATTAATTATCCAGCATGTTTCCCTTAGCTCTGTGCGATTATGAACATCACCTCCTCTTATGGTCTGTCAGACTGCCTCTATGGCCTTAAATACAAAGTAATGAGAAGGATACTGTGCTACGTGGGCTGCTAAGGCATTATTGGGATCTTTCTGTTTGATGTCCCTCAAATGTCTGAGGATACGTTCCTTAAGACGTTGATCTGTTTTGCCAACAGAGAAAGCACTACATTGGCAGCAAGTCGCTAAGTATATGATGTGGGAACTAGTACAATCAACATAGACATTAAAATTGTACTGTTGCCTGGAGTATGGATGTAGAAAAACATTGGAGCTGTCAATGGAGTTGCAAGCTTTGCATCTTAAGCACTTGAAAGTGCCCTTTATATTAGAATTGGGCCTATTTCTTTCAAATCCCTCTTTGTTGCAAATGAGACATTTCAAATTCTTCTTATTCTTGTATAGGAATCTGGGCTGTTCACCTACAATGTCTCTTATTTTGTCATCAGTTGTCAATACTGGCCAAAACTTCCTAATAACTTCACATACTTGCTTATTGTCAGCAGTGTATGTTAACAAACATTTAAGTTGCTGTGATTGAGTTTTAGGATCCAGGCTCTCATGATGACTCGATGTGGGTTCAGAGAAGTAGGGATGTCCCTTTCCTCTCCTTAATTCCTGTGGATCATGCTTCAATCTTAGATTCTTTCTTTTATAGGATCTTTTACTTAAATGTGTCTCAATATTTCTCTGTTCTGCTACAAAATCTTCATTCTCAATACATAATCTTGAGGTTCTTAAGATCTGATTCTCAAAGATGTTATCAAAAATATGTCCCGGGTGCATACTCCCCCCTAGGCAGACAAAGATTTCTCCAGGTTTCTTTTTTATGAATTCCTGTACTGATACCTCTATCAGGATGCAGATGAATCTTTACATCCAGAAATTCTATGGTCTCTGAAGAATGTTTAACCACAAACTCTAGAAAATCAATGCTCTCGTTTATAAAGCTGACAAAAAGGTCCAATTGTGTAGAGCTGCCTCTCCAAAGGATAAAGACATCATCCACAAAATGGCTGTAGTACACTAGATATTGTTTCCAAGTGCTGGGTATCAGTTCATTATGTTCCCACTCAGCCAGAACCAAATTAGAGTAACTATTTGCACATGGGGTGCCCATAGCCACACCCCATGTCTGCGAATAGAAAGAATCCCCATACATAAAGATGTTATTTTCCAATACAAGTTCCAGCAAGGAACATATTGGTTCTACTTCCATACTGTTCCTTGCTAGGAAAGATCTTATTACCTGTAGACCATAGTCATTCGGAATCACTGTAAACAAACTCTTGATGTCCATTGTCACTAGTAACAAATCTTCATATTTCTTGAGGTCCTTAGTAACTAAAAAGAGTTTTTCCAGAAAATCTCCTGAGTCCTTCAATACAGTTCCTGCTAGTGGCAGGGCCTTCTTTAATTCAATCTCCACGTACATGGAAACAGGTTCAGTTACCCACCCCCTACCAGAAACTATGGGACATAGGGGTGGGTTAAATGGATCCTTGTGAATTTTGGGTAGTCCGCTGATGTATGGAAACATAGGTTTAGGGCAATCAAATAACTCATATAGTTCTTGTGAGATATTTGCCTCTATCAATAGATCATATAGATGGCTACGAAAATGATCTACCTTAGTTGTAGCTTCATTGCAACTTAATCTCTTATACGTTCTTTCATCATCCAGCATAGAGAGCATTTTATGCCTGTACCATACGGCTTCCATCACTACTATACATCCTCTCTTATCAGCAGGCTTGATGACCAAGCTGTCTGTCTCCTTTAGCTGCTTCAGCATTTCATTCTCATTAGTAGTTAAATTGAAGAAACGTCCTTGTCCTTTGGTTGTATTACCCCTTAGTTTGAAGATTTCATCTTCACATAATCTCAAGAACATCTCCACTGGTGGAGGATTAGGGGGAACAAAGCTACTCAATTTTGTATAAGGTAGCCGTCTACTGTCATTAGCTTGTCCAAAAATACATTTTAATGCAAGGTTCCTGCAAAACATTCTGATATCCAGCACAAATTCACTAATATCAGACGGTAAGGCTGGAATAAAACTCAGGCCCTTGTCTAACAAGGAAATCATATCAGGGATTAAACTCTTATTAGAAAGATTCACTACTAAACTTGGTTCAGATCCAATTAAAGTGTGAGCTTCTTCCTTTTCCGTTCTTGACTCTGTGTTCTTTGAGTCCTGTGATGGTTGAATTTGGAAAAAAACGTCAAGGGCCAATTTATCGGTGCATGCATTGCCCCTTCTTTCAGTCTAGTTGCTAGATTGGGGGCTAGGAGAGCATTCCTGTTGTCAGTTTCTGCACCCATAGTGGCTGTACTACTAGAAGATTCTCTTGAATCTGTTTCAGATATTACAAAATTGGAGGTCGGTGCTGATGAGTTAAGAATAACAGGTTTATGAATGGAAGGTTCCAGATCAGTTAAACTGACATGAGTAATCACATCTTCTCCATTAGGGCTAGAAAAAGGTATCTTCTCCTTATGTGGTGGTAGAGCTCCCCACCCCTTATTATTGAATTCCTCTCTCGGCCATTCAAAGATATGGCCTCTCACAAAATCCTGATGGTTACGGGCTAGCTTTTTAACCTTCTGCTGTCTTAGCTTCGCTTCATAAGCATTCAAGTTAATCTGTAGTTGTTCTAGACTATTCAGATATGAGTCATGCAGCTCTAAGCTTTCCAATTCAGTCTGCTTAGTTGATATAATCGCTGCCATCCTTTCCTCTTCCGGCTTGAAAAATTCTATCAGCAAGTTAATGTATTTTCGACTTGTTTCAAGATTTATAATTTGCCATTTTGCGAGCAGATCCGGATAAGTGTTCCCATATGAGGGTAAACACTTCACTCGCATACCTCGAGGTACAATTTGATGGTGCAAGCACGCTTCCATATGGA
>NC_056737.1:1219796759-1219834259 GCF_019279795.1 Protopterus annectens | reverse complement strand
GAGTTATTTGGAGTTAAGATAATTTGACATGATGAGGAAGTTTAATCCAGTATAGCTTATTGAGAGCAAGGCAATGGTGTGTGGAGTTAGGTAGGTTAGCTGCAAATTCTGCAATATTATTGTAAGTGTGTTCCAGTATGGACAGCGGGCAGGACTAAAGCTTAATAAGAACTAAGGCTCCATAGAGGAGGCTAGGAAGTAGATAGACTTGGGCCAGGGAGAGTCTGGAATCGGAGGATAGAAATTTTTTATTGTAATATGGAAGACCAAGTTTTTAATTAGTTTTCCTAATTGATTGTTGGATCTGTAAGTCAAATTTTAGTTGGTTGGCAATTGTCATTCCTAGTAATTTTGTGTGAGTTTCAATGTTAATGATGGTTTTATTTAGGGAAGAGATAGAAAAGGAGAGCTTAAGGTGATCACTGGCCTTTGGGAGAAAGAGAAGGAGTTTTGTTTTCTTAGGATTAAAAGTAAGTTTATTGTCATCTTGTTGTGTAAGTGTCTGAAATTGTGTGACTGAGTTTGAAGATGTGATCAGAGTAGAGTGGCCTGCGTATTGTATGAGGGTTGAGTGGGTAGTGGAAGAATAGAAGTCATTGGTAAAGATGATAAAAAGAAGGAGGCCCAGGATAGAGTCTACACCAGTGTGAATGGGAAGAAAAGTAGAACAAGACAACTGCCATTAGACTGACTGTTGTCTGTCTGTGATACAGCTGTAGAACCAAGAGAGAGTTGAGATGGAAAGATTTAAGTTAGCCATTTTGTTTAGTAGTTTGGGGTGCAATACTGTGTCAAATGCTTTCAAAAGGTCTAAGAAAAGACATGAGACCAGTTTGTTGTTATCTCTAGCTTCAGCAACAGTGTGAGTAAAGGAGAGAAGGGCTGCAGAGGTACTGTGGTGTGGTTGAAATCCATGTTGGTAGGAGTCAGGAGGTTATTGTGGATGAGGAATTTCAGTATCTGGTTATGTATTCATTTTTTGAGAATTTTGGACAGTGGGATAATATAGCAATGGTCTATAATTGGAGGGGTCAGTGGAGTTGTCACCTTTGTACAGGGGAATGATGTAGAAAGACTTCCAGATGTTGGATACAGTGGCTTCTTTAATAGATCTATTAATAAGTATTGAGACTGGACAGGCAATAATGTTAGCTGCTACTTTGAGAAAGTGTGGGGGGGGGGGGATGTCAGCAGAGGAGAGGAGGGTTTAATTTTAGAAGGTGAGATTCTATGTAGGAGGTTGAGATAGAGTTGAGAGAGAAACATATTTCACTATTTGTGGTTTGACGTAGGGTTTTTTGGAGGATTGTGGTTGGTATTTGTTAGTTTGCTAATGGTATTAGTAAACAATGGTTAAAGAAAGAGGTAGTGTGTTGGTCTGCAAACTTAGGGTAAGGGCTGGGAGTTTGTGGTTTACCAGGTTGAAGGACTGAGTTGATATTTCTCCAGAAATTTTGGGGGTTTACTGATGAGTGGATTGTGCCTTGAGGTAGAATGCTTTTTTATCATGCAAAATTAGTTTTTTGGTGCAATTTCTTATTTCTTTAAATAATTGGTGGTGAGTGGGGGATTTGTTTTTTGCCATGTTTTCCAGGTAGAGTCTCTTTTGTACATTAGTGTGCAAGTACCTTTACTGAGCCGGGGGCATAGTTTGATTTTATTACTTTGTGAGGGGGTGCTAGTGAGTTGAGTATGCCAAGAAAGATGCGATTGAATTTGAGTACAGCACCATTCACAGGAAGTGAGTGTAGGATAGCCCAATTAATAGAAGAGAGTCTATCATTGAGAACGGTGGGGTTGAAGTCAGTGAGTTTACGGCAGAATTTGTATACATGCAATTTATTTAGCTGGGGAGTATATCTTTGTATACTGATGGGTAAGTGATCACCCAAGGCATCGAGGAGTGTTCTAGGATTAAGGTAGAGATGTTTGTTGCAAATTAGGATCCAGTCAAGTTTTGTGCTACTGTTGGAGTTTTTGTTAAGTCTTGCAGGGTTAGCAATTAGTTGAGTAAAGCTGAAGAAATTGATGCTTTGGGCAGGGGAGTTGGTATCAAGGCTATTCCAATCAATGTTTACATCTCCTAGCAGGAGAATTTCATAGGCTATATTCTGTGATACCCAGGAAAGTATGTTTTCAGTGACAGGGATATTCTTGCCAGATGGGATATATATTGAGGTGATAGCAAGCTTTTTGTGATTGTTTAACTGGCAATTTAGAATTAGAATTTCTGCAGGGTGGAAATCTGGTATACTAACAGGTAGGAAAGAGAGAGTCAGGTGGTCCGAGTATAGGACTGCCACACCTCCACCCTTTTAGTGGTTCTAAGTAGATGTTGTAGCCAGGGGGTAGAATGTCTGTGTCAGGGATATGAATTTTAAGTTAGGTTTCTGACAGTGCTAGTAAGTGAGGGGGAATGATTTGAGATGCATGCATGAAGGTCAGTGATTTTATTCAATAGGCTTTGTACACTGACGGATAGGACAGACAAGTTCTTGGGAGACTGGGGGGGGGGTGGTGATACAGGAAGATGGGGATGCAGTGTGGGTGGCAGTAGTGGTTAGGTGGGTTAGGGGTAGACTGAATAGAGACTGGATGTGAAGCAGATGGTCTGGGGTTAGGATAGATGTCACCTGCTATAAAGAGGATGGTGACAGATGGGTAGGGTTTGTGAGCAAAGAACTTGTGAGTAAGATGTTTAAGGTTAAGCCTAAAAAAGAGGGTGGGGGTAATTGGAATGTTTTGTAATGAAATAGGTGAGTAAATGAGTTGTCATGTAGACAGGGAGAGATGGTAGATGATGTGCAGGTAGACTGGCTGTTATTGAAGTAGGATAAGGATGGTGTTGGTTTTAAATAGTGAAGGCTGGTATGATAAGATGAAGGGGAGGTAAGCAGAAGTAGTAGGGAAGTCACTATTAAATATAGGGTCATGATTAGGGAGGGTTTGGCTCACAGGTTGTTAGTATTGGAGGTGGGGGGAAGGCTGTTGTGAATGTGCAGAGTAGGGAGGACTTTAGGTTATAGAGTGGGGTGCGGTTTAAGTTCTGAGAGGAGGAAGGAGTATGTTGGATAAGTAAGTAGGTGGAGGTTGACTGGATAGTTACGTGGGAGGACACAGGATGTTTAGAGTATGTATTTAGGTAAATGGGGGTGGATTGGAATGGGGGTAGGGTAGGGGAGTGGAGTGAGCTTGAGTGTAGCGAAGGAGGGTGAACGGAGCGGGTTGAACCACAGAGTGGAGAGCAGTTTGTAAGAAAAACAATCAGCAACAGTAGTATATAGTCTTTAAAAAGTACATACTATATGATTCTGTTATACTGCACAATTCCTACATTTCCACAACTCCATCTAATTTATCTAATACTACTTCTGCTGCATTTTTATCATTAACATTGCCTATCAGACAGCTCTCACTCATATGCTTGCTATGGTTCCTCACTGAATGATAAAGAAATATTTATGGTTCTACTTAATCACAAACAGTTTCTTTACTAAAAGTATCTATATTTCTTAGTGTAATATAGTGATATTTCAGTTATTAAAATGTTAATCTATCTTATGTTAACATGTTTATCTACTTTAAAGATATGTGAATTGCTCTTATATGTTCATTATTTCACTTATCTTTTAAAATTAAGCAAAAGTAATGCATATGCGATTTAACTCAGAATTAGACAGGTGCACTCATCTCTTCAAAATATTTACCACTTGATCAGGCCTCATGTTAGGTAAAATGGTTCCCCAGGCAAAAGGGGACTATGCCCCCTGACCACTGCCCACAATCCCCACAACCATCTCCCAGTGTCCTCCCAGTTTTCTCCCTCCTGCATCTTCTTGGCCTCTCCATGCCATCCAGATTACTTTCTCCCCTTCTCTTCCTCACATTAGTGTTGATTGTTAACTTTTGCCTACATCCTTTCAACATACTCCGACTAGTTCATTTTATTTATTTATTTTTATTATTTATTTAACATCTGTGTACTGGGAAAGTCTGACTTGGAATGAAGGCAATTTCCAGCTGAGCCCCGGGCAGAAATGCTCCAAACGCATGTCTTTGTAACATGGGTGGACACCAGATCACCCGCAGAAAACTCACACGAACGCAGGGAGGACATGCAGAAAAAGACAAAGTTAAGACCCCAGAAGCTATGAAATTATTGATGCTCTGAGATATACTTTAGAGCATTTTTCCAACCCTTTAATCCAATGATGACATGAGGAAAAAACACAAATAAGGAAAGAAAATGCAAGAAATACACTGTGTCCAAGATGTAAAGTTAAAGGTTGACAAGACAGTAGTTCACAATAAATTGAGAAGATAATAAGATTGCATATACATAAATTCTGTCTTGGAAGTGTGCCTGCCTTCTCCCCTCCACCCAAAAAAAAAAATGATAGTCACCTTCTGTGCATTTGTCTGGTGTTAGAGTAGGATAAGACTGAAGCAGAAATGGCCATGGTCATATATTTTAAGTGGTTGCTATCATGCCTCTTTACCAGTACCCCGAAAGGCATCCATTTTCTGTGTACCATTCCAATGTCAGGATGGAATTAAATTAAAAGAACAAATAAAATGCAGTAACATATTCCAACCTGTTGCTGTCAGATGTATACAAACAACATACATCTATAGATCCATTCACAAAAGATAACAACCTGTATACACATCTGATGTTTGAGTTTAAGGAAAGTGGAAAAAATATTAACAATCTCAGTAACGTACTCCAACTTGTTACATCTAGATAGTGATGGCCCCAACAGAAATTCTCTGCACACCAACGAGGTTTGTGAGAAAAGTTGTGGAAATAATAACCACACTATGCCCAGCCCCACAAAAAGCTGTAGTGACCTTCTGTGAACACCACTGAAATGTGTGAGGAAAGTTAAAGAAATAATGACCGCACTTATCCCCAGCCCCCATATGAGCTGCACTGACCTTCTGTGCATACCTCAGAGGTAGGACTGTGAGAAATATACCAAATTATCCCCAGCCCCCCCCCCCCCCCCGCTACAGAAATCTTCTTTGCACACCTCTGAGAATGGATGGTTTTAGAATTGTTGGGGTTCAGTCCAGTGGCAATCATTAAGTCCAAAATAGAATGCACTTATACATTCTGGGGTGCAGTTGCCAAGTTGCTAGAAGTCTGGATGTTCTGTGATTACTTCTTAGGTTCATAGGTTCATAGATTGTTACTAGGCTATCTGCCCTAGGGCCTATACAAACCTAGCCATAACAATTCCCTAGATATTTTTTCCCACAATATTTACTTCCCTGGACCCCTGTCTTGCAGGGTGACTGACGTGATCCCCAGGGTGAATTTCCTATCTCTCATCCAATCGTCAAGGTTCCTTTTGAAGACGGCCAAGGAGGCGCTCTGCTTGACATGTATGGGCAATCTATTCCAGAGTATGGGGAGTCTCTGGGTTAGGAACCTATCCCTCCAGCATGTTTTGTTCATTGTGATGACAAGGTTTAGATCCCTGGAGTGTGTGGCTCTGAGGAATTGGGATTTCTTTAAGTGGAGCATGTCCAACACCTTAGAGTTTGACATGGCCTTGTATGTTATGCAGAGATTGCCTCTGAGTAGATGATATGCCACAGAGTATAGCTGGAGTGTTTTTAGATGGTCAGCATAGGGCATCTGCTTTAGGCTTGTGATTCTTTCAGTGAGGTATTTCTGTGGCCTTTCCAGCTGTTGCAGATGTCTTGTGAGGTACATACCAAATGGGGCGTTGTACTCTATAATGGGTCTGATGAGTACAGTGGGACAATGACCTACTTTTTTCTGGATGAAAAGCCCTTAGTGATGAGGTGTGCCACATAGAAGGATTTCCTGACTGTTGTGCAGAGTGGTTATCGAAGATGAGACCACTCTCCACCTGTGCCCCTAAGTTTCTCATCACCATTTCCAGGTTTAGAGTACTGCCACATATGTGGTAATTCATGGGTACATGTTTTTTCCCAAAGGAGATAACTATAAATTTCTTGGCATTAAGCTTGAGCCCATGGCTCTGGCACCAAGCATCTGTTTCTGTAAGTAGCTTTTGTAGAATATCCACATAATTTGGGGATTCGATAATGGCTCCCAGTTTGCAGTCATCTCCAAACTTTGTTAGCCAGAGTCCCTTAGTGTTGGCCTGTACTTCAGAGAAGTAGATGCCAAACAAGAGCAGTCCCAGGACTGAACCCTGAGGTACTCCAATTGTCAGTTGTCTGGAGCTGGATTTGGAGTCAGCTACTTTTACAGTCTTGGTTCTGTCAGTAAGCCAGTTGGCAACCCATTGAGTGACATAAGGATTTATGCCCAGTTTAGTAAGTTTATCTATGATTCCAGAGTGGGGGATGGTGTCGAAGGCCTTGCCGAGGTCCAGACAGACCGTGTGGACCGCCTTACCCTCGTCCACAGCTCTGGAGGCTGATTCGAAGAAGTCAATCAGGTTCAGGAGACAGGATTGGCCCTTCATGAACCCAAACTGGGTGGGGTCCAGTGTTTGAAGGTTGCCAATGTCTTAGTTTCTAAGTTCCATGATAATGTGATCCATGCCCTTGCAGATCAAGCTCGTCAGACTGATGGGATGGTAGTTCACGGTAGTTCCTGGGATCCAAGTTAGATCCACCCTTTTGGAGTGGGATAACTTCTGAAAGATAATGACTTGTTAAGTTTTTTTTCTTTGTAAACACAGCTATCCAAAAGATGTATGTATGTGCCTGCAAAAATTGTATGTGCCCACAGAAAAAGATACAACCACCCACACAGATACATGCATACACAGAAACACAATGATACTCCCCCTGAAAAAACAAGTCTGTCACAAGACACACAAAGTAATACACATTGCACATGTTTTCTTTCAGACAAACTGTAGGCATGCCAGTTCACCTATGGCATGTTTTTAGGGTGTTGGAGGAAACCAGAGCACTTGGATAAACCCACAAAGAGATAAGGAGTGCATGCAGACTCCACACACAAAAAGCCCAAAGACAATAACTCACCCAGAGCCAAGCACTGTGAAATGGCAACACAAAGTACAGTTGTGTAAGACCTTCCAAACAGCAAACAGCCACATCGCTACAGTGAAGTGCAGGGTACAAAAATCCAGTAATAGCAAACCACAAAAGAACAGCACCAGGAAACAGTGTAAATAACTTGCTTCAATCTTTTACTGTAACAAGATACAACAGACCTTTCCATAACAACACGTGTCCTATTGATCAGTGTTGCACTATTCCAAACTGTTGGGTCATCTTGACAAATAACCTGGACATCAAGCTGGTGTACCAGAGCTAAAACCTTTCATACAGCTGTATGTCTGACATATGACCTAAGTCTCTGGGCATAAAGGTAAATAAGAGGATCTATGAGCATAAAACCTCAGATTATCTCCAAGCCAGGAAGCCTGTAGACACCAAATAGAGTAATTGGTCATCTATTAGGGGAGATGGCAGAAAATGGCTCCCCCTTGGCCTACAAAAGTTAACAATCAGGAAAAGGGAGAATGCAGGGTGGGTAAGAATACCGCAACAGTGAACAGTAGGACATTCCAAGAAAAGGCATCTCAGACTTAGTATATGTAACTCTGTTCTTTCAGCCATTCAGTCTCCATATTTTGGGACTTGGTCTAGTGGGTCCCAACATTTCAAATGGTTACCACCTGTAGCATGTCCTCAGGAAATTAGTGTCTGAAATGGATCAGAATCAGCATCTATAATGTCAAGTTGAGAGATGATAGGCTGGGGTAAAGAAGCCCTTGTGTTGTGTGAGGTAACTTGTGGTGATGACCCCTGGCTATGTGGTAGAGAAAGGGGAACTAGTGCTACCTTGACCAAAAGGGAGACACCAGTAAGATATTTGGTTTGGCTCTCTGGATCTTTAGCAAGACCACTGGGAGAAGTGGAAGGGCACAAAGGAACCTCCCTTTCCATTGAATGGACATTGGGTCCATTCTTCATCCTTGAAGACAAGGAGTGCTGGTGCAAAACACAGGAAGTTGTTTGTGTTAATGGAGTCAGATATGTCTGTCTGTGAGATACTCTATTTCTGGACTATGCCTAGGAAGACTTCCCTTTTCAGCACCCATTCTTGAGGGTCTTCCCTTTATCTACTTAGAAAATTTGCCAGAACATTACCCTGCTATGGGATGTGAACATTTTGAAGGGACAAGTTTGCTTTTGTGGCCTGATTCCATGTCATAAGAGCTAGCTTGTACAGCAGATAGGGGATGCCCCCCCCCCCCACTTGTTTATTTACCATATGACTGTAGTGCTGTCTGTAAAATGTTTGAGTGGTTCTGGAGTCCAGGTGTGGAAGAAGATCTGTAGGGCCTGAATTAGTGGCCACATCGCCATCAAGCTGATGTACTATGATCTTACATTTGGTGGCCATTGGCCCTGAACACTCAAGGAGCCTGTCCATACTACTCCGGAATGTAACATCTGAAGCATCTGTGTGTAGTTCTTGCTGCAGTGTCTGTACTTTGAAAGGCAGGCAAGGGTTGAGGTTTAACTGTAACATCCCACATTTGATTTCCTTCTTTAAGCAGGGAAGGAGAGGGGATCTGATTGCCCACAGGATGACAATGCTGAGACCAGATGGATTTCAGGTACCTCTGGATCTTTACGAAAACTAGATTGGAAGAGATGTTATGTCCTTTCCTAGTCTATCCGTTGTTCTGCTGTCTTTATCTGAGTTAAGGCCATTAGGAACAGGTAGGAGTTTAGAAGGCTTGTCCGTATCCATGGAAAGCAAAGAAGGATCTGCCAAGAGATTCTTGCACAGAGACTTTAAAATCTTCAGGCACTTTAAAAAATCTATCCTTTAGGGGTTAGTGGCTTACAACCAGGCACAATGGAAGTAGATGCAAAGGCAATGAGAAAAGCTTCCAGGACAGCAGGGAACGAAGCAGGAGCAGAGGTACTTACCTCTCGTAATAATGGAGTACCAAGTCGATAAATCCCACTCACGGATGTAAATCATATCCCACTCAGGGATGTAAATCATATCCCACTCAGGGATGTAAATCATATCCCACTCAGGGATGTAAATCGTCAGTGCCAGGTTACTACTACATTTTGTGCATATACTATTAAGAACCTGAAGCCACTGGTTAGAGAAAAGTCATGCTTGTTTTCCAATGTCTAAAGCTTTTGGAACAAAGACATAAACAAATTCATTAGTTAAATCATTATCAACATATTTTGCTGCTATTCAAGTGAAAACACATGCCTGAAATAAGTGCATCATTTTATACTTCTGATATGAAATACCTTGTCAAGGAAGTAAAAATCAGATAACCTGACCGAGGGGACACAGATCATATCTGTGAAATGTTTCAATGTAACCTCATAATAATGACTGAAAATTTTGAAAAATTACAAGACTGCATTCAAATGGTGATTTCAAACACTTTTTGCCCACAATATTAAAAGAATTGTTTTTGCACAATTCTGTGACAAAATTATCATTTTTTGCTTGAAAGAGAATTTACACAATGATCATGAAAACTCCTTCAGATAAGACAAATAAAATAATTGTGGCCTTGATTTAAAACAATAACCTTCTCATTGATGAGGCAGTACTGAATATTGCCATTTATGAAACGTACAAGCTAACCACAACTAATTGTTCTGATGGCAGTACAACTTGCTGTAAAATGTTATTTAGACCACGGAATGAAAACAGAAAGCTGTCACATTACTGCAGAGACAAAAATTAAATGTCATGTGTAAAGTGTGTTGTAAAAATATTGAAAGTGGTGAACTTATGTACATATGTTCAGCTTAACTACTGTTTGAAAACTTCAGGTGGTTTAAATATTTTTTCTAACACAGGAGGAGCTTGTCTGTTACTAGGTGTGATTTCTACCATCAAGAGAGGTAGACAAGGTAGGTGGGACCACTGAAGCAGAAATACTCTATCCCATGGATGTGGCTATTCCCACCACATCTTTTCTCACATTCTGAACTAGCCCTTTCATGGGAAAATTTGTAAGTGTTTTGATTTTTTTTCCAGGGCTAAACAATGAAATAATGTTACTAGCTTTTCCATTTGTATGGCTTTTCACACCAGGGATACCTTTTAATCACATTTTGTTTGCAAATCACCTCCTGTAGTTTGGTGTAAAATCATCAACAAGAACAATTAATATGAGGACTTAATGTAAAGAAATAACATTGGAATAAGTTTTATAAACTGTTCATTATCCTCACGTTAACAGAGACAAAACTATCTGCAGAGTTTGACAGCCAGACTCATTTACAGAAGTATATAAACATTGCTCAAATAAAAATACCAGTGTACTCCCAGGATACAATGAATCCACATTAAGCCTAAAATCTTTTAATAAAGTGGTAAATTCATAATGTGAAAGAGGTCACTAAAAACACGTTAAAGCTGCAAAAATGAAGGAAGAATAGCATAGTCTTAACAAGCTATAAGCTTTGTATTGCTTTACATTCCATTAACTACAGTGTCAGGTTATCAGTCACTTAATGCAGGATATTAGTTAGGAATTCTACTGCATAAGGTCACATCACACCTTTATTTTCTTTCATTATTTTTTTCACATTATGATGTCACAGTGCTTCTGTATAAACTATTCTTAGGTAAGAGGAGGGTTTTTTTGTTTTTTGTTTGCTTTTCTCCAAGTTCATTGGAATTCCTTTTCTTGACATTACTTTTTGACATATTTAAAAATATGAATCAATGGAAGGCTGAGCTCTCAATCAGAGATATAAATGGCCTATTCTCAGAGCCTGTACGGCAGCAGTTCAGACAGTTTTCCTTGGGTCCAAAGTAGAAAAGCAATCCAGATGTCATTAGAAGTGAAACACAGTACCACTGCAATGTATTGATGATATTGCCTGAACTTCTTTACAAGTACAGCCCTGCCACTGTAAACCCATTTTACATCAACCTGAAAAAAGCAATACTTTTTTTCATACTTAAGAATATGAAAAATTCTAAAAACAGTTATTCTGCAATATGTTTTTACACTAATAAGCAATTACAATGTGATACATTTGTGTACAACAACCTTATATGAGTGAATGGGAATGTGAAATATATATATAAAATGTTTTTCTGAAGTATTCTCGGAATACTGCCTGCAGGCCAAAAATGGAGGTATAGCAATTCTGTGCAAGAAATGACAGACATGTTTATCAGCAAGGAGATTCCCAGACCCTCCAAGAAGGCTTACAGAGATAAAGACACTTCTGGTTGGTGTACTTTTGCCTCATGTTACTTATCTACTGCAGGATACATTCGTGAAATTAAAAAAAACATCACTGTCTTCTGAGATGGAATGTGGATGTTAATGAGAGTAGAAAATGCTCTCACCTGCAGATTCACAGAATAATATGAAGTAACGTTCTATGCAATCATCTAACAGGATAACTATTTCACTATGTTAACTCCACACACACCCACTAATCTCACAATGTTTACAGTAGAGTTGAAAGAAAATACACAAAAAGCCAAGGAAATACACACTGCTTATATGACCTTATCTCTCCCACAATATCTGTTTTTTTTTCACATAATTAACTCTACTTGCATCCTATCAGAGAGTTCTACAAAGGAAGATTTATCCAACAGCTTGGAAGTTAAAAATTGTTCCTTTTTTAGATCACCATAACAATATAATGACAGATGGCAAGCCACTCTTACACTAGGTTGTATTAATTCATGCTAAAAGAATTGTTTAGAAAATTCAGCATTAGGGACTAAAATGTAAAGTCAGAGGCATTAAGACCATGTCAGGATTAATTAATGTTACTATAAAAATAGCAAGTACACAATTGCCGAAAAGACAGGGCTTTCATAGAGTAGACATGCACTGGACTAAAATATCCTTGAAAAGAGATTTGATGTTTACTCTGTATTATCTAAAATTATATTATTTTGAGGGCTGGTCTTCGCTCAATAAGCATTTAAATTTGACAGACAAACAATAACAGTCAGAATTTTATACAGGCAGCATCATTCCATCAAACATGACTCATTTCATTTCAACACATTTGAACAGAATTTTAATGGCTAGTTTGAATCAAAATTAGCATTTTCAAAAGTTACCCAAATCACAGTGAAATCAGACTTTTTTTTTTTAAATCAGAATATTCATAGGTTCATAGGTAGGTACTAGGCTATAGGGCCAAAAGCCTAAGTAAGCCTAGCCAACAAGGTTCCCTGGCTTATGCCACCCACAAAAGTTATTTTCCTGTGCCCCTGTCAGGCAGAGCCACAGAAGTGATCCTGTTCCTACTTCCCATCCACTCATCAAGATTTTTCTTGAAGAGTGCTAATGAGGAACGTTGCTTGACATAGATGAGTAACTTGTTACAGAGTATGGGAAGTTTCTGGGACAGGAATCTATCCCTCCAGCATGTCCTGTTTATTGTGGTGACAAGGTTTAGGTCCCTAGAGCATGCAGCTCAGAGGGATTGGGATTTCTTTAGGTGTAGCATGTCCAACATCTCTGAGTTTGACATAGATTTATATGTTAGGCAGAGATCACCTCAGAGTAGGCGATATGCTACGGAGTAAAGCTGGTGTTTTTTGAGACGGTCAGTGTAGGGCATCTGTTTGAGGCCAGTAATCCTCTTTGTGAGGTACTTCTGGGGCTTTTCCAGCTGCTGTAGATGTCTTGTGAGGTACATTTCAAAAGTGCATTGTACTCTACAATGGGACTAATGAGTGTCAAGTAGAGGGGAACAATGATCTCTTTGTTCCTGGATGAGAACCCTTTTATGATAAGGTGTGCCACGTAGAAGGATTTCTTGACTACTGTGGTGATGTGATTATCAAAGGAGAGACTACTGTCCACCTGGGTCCCAAGGTCTCTTATCACACATTCAGCATTAAGTAGACTGCCACCTATATAGTAGTTCATGGGTAAAGAGTTTTTACCAAAGGGGATGACAATACACTTTTTGGCACTGAGCTTGAGGCCATGGCTCTGACACCAGGCATCTGTCTCATTGAGGCCCTTCTGTAGGATGTCCACATCACTTGGGAACTCGACTATGGAGAAGTCCCAAGACTAAACCCTGTGGTACTCCACTTGTCACTGGTTTGAAGTCAGACTTGGAGTCTGCAATTTTTACAGTGTGGGTTCTGTCAGTGAGCCAGTTGGCAACCCATCTTGTGACATAGGGATTTATACCTACTTTAGTGTATTTAACTATAATTCCAGAATGGGGGATGGTATTGAAAGCCTTGGTGAGGTCAAGATAGGCTGTGTGAACCATCTTACTCTCGTCTACGGCTTTGATGACTGCCTCAAAGAAGTCAATCAGGATCAGGAGGCATGATCTGCTTTTCACAAACCCGAACTGGGTGGGGTCTAGAGTTTGGAGGTTACCAATATCTTTGTTTATGAGTTCTATGATGATATGCTCCACGGCCTTGCAGACCAGGCTCATCAGGCTAATAGGGTGATGGTTCCCCTATTCACAGGAATTTTATAGTTTGAGTCAGATAACTTGTAATGTACGCTAATTATTTACCACTACATGTAAGAGATGCTTAGTTGCCAACACTAACTTCAAGGAACATTTTTCTGGCATGTCCCTTCTTACAACATTTTATTTTTACAAGGACTAATAAGCAGGTCAAAAAGCTGGTCCAAAATGCTTTCTTTCAAACAGTTGCTATTATACTAAAGGTTTTTCTTTCCTCTCAGACTCTACCTTTTTAGATAAACGTGCAACACTCTTATCCAAATTTGTTAACAGACTTTTCTTCAACAAAGTTCATAGTCTAAAAGTGACGTATTTGTCTTTTCCTGGTTAGGGGTTGCCACAGCAGATCACTGATCCACAGAATGATTGGCAGTGGAGTTTTTATGGTGTTGAGTTGACAGCCTGGTGCCCAGCCTTCACAGAAGGCACACACATGCACCAACCTGCACATCTATAAAACTCACTCGATTGCAGAGAGGACATGCAGACTCCACACAGCAGGGGCTCCAGCCGAGAATCGAATTGGAAAGCCTCTTGCTGTGAGCCAACAATGCTAACCTCTGCACCACTGTGGCTGATAACAAAGTCCATAGACTAATAACTTTATATAGTGGCAACACGTAAAATGTAGATTCAACACTTCTCTAACAGCAATAAAAAAACTCTTAAAAATTAAATAAATAAACACAAATAAATAAAATAAAAGCATGTTGTTCAGTACAAGCAAGCAAACAAATAGCAATAAGTCCTAAAGAATGTGTGAGCTCCATAATTGTAGAAACCAGGAACTGCAAAGAATACGGCTGGATCTTAAACTTAACTTACAACATCACTCAGAAAAATCAAATTTTAAAACTAATAAACTTATTTTCAATGCAATTTCCGACTCCTAAAAGCAGTGCAGCAATCAATAAAAGGAATACTATCACGGCCGGAGAAAAAAGCTGTTTTAATAAATAACTGCTAACAAGATTTGTCACTTAAGTAATTTTTCACTTCAGCATGAACACAACTTCCCACTCCTGTCTAAAGCCAGTTAGTTAGTTGGCTCCCAACGTACCAGAACATTAACTTTTTTACAAACTCCTGAAATTAAATTAATTTTCTTTCTTCACTGGACAACTATCAGGCAAACTCACTACAATTTTAGAGCACTTCTCTCCAGTGCTTCCCCTCCTTGCACATTCCATAACAAACCAGCATGTAGTGACAATACCCTCTCTGTTTTATATTCCAAAGTATGGGACGTTCTCTGCACAAACAAGACAAAACTGCAATTCTTGTAGTCTTCTGCAAATTGTTAAAAAAATTCAGACAAAAACTGCCAAATGCAACCTTTTCATACATAACAGCCTTCCCCAGTCGCATACATTATATTTTCCTTTATATTATCTCATACATGCTAGACACATTCTATATTTTTCCTCCATTACATGAAACCTCACAGTATACTATCAAACTAAATTGGTATTTCAAAATTTTGCAAGGGTGAGAAACACACACTGGTATATTAGTAGAATATGTCAGAAAAATGTTCTGCTGAATGTGGCAACATTTTCATCTGATAATTAGAAACATGAAATGTAAGGTGAAGCTCTGCATCGTCTTTTTATATTTTCTATGCATTTAATCTTTATGATTTTTACACTACATGATTTATTTCTCTATCTTTTTAGGTTTTCTTTATACTTAAATGTGCATGTAACAATTATATATAAGTATATATTCCCAGGTGGGTAACAAAATGGTCTTGCCGGGTCAGTGGACTACCCTGGGTATCAAATCTTACAGTAAAACTCCAACTTTTCTTACAGTTTAACTCAACTTTTAGGTTGCTTTTCACCCTACAATATGATTCCGGTACTATGTAGGTACCTGAAACCTACTTGTACTTTATAAAACTTTCATTTCCTCATTTTGGTATCAAAAGAAGGGAATGACCACCCACTTTTTTCAGCTTAACTTCTCACATGAGTTGCAGAGGAATTTGTCTACAATTGCATGACATACCACAGACATAAGGAAATCTGTAGTCTGGAGCTCAGGATCTGTAAACAATCAGAGAGATGTGAAACGGTTTTCTACTGTCTTCATTGCAGAGAGGAAGAGAACTTACACTGACTCACAGCTGCTTCTAATGCAGCTGTGCCTTTCAGAGCAAAACAAAGGAGTTAAATCAGTCAATGGTTCAATGGCAGTTGTTACCCCTTTGGACACATTTACATAAGCAGCATCACTGCTTTGAAATGCCAAGCATTAAATTTTAAATGTTTATTGTTTATACTACATTACTTTTTAAGATGACTTGAATCTGCGGTGGTGGTGCTGCGGTAGCGTTGTCGCCTCACAGTTAGACGTTGCCCGTTCGATTCTCAGTTAGAGCGTCTTCTGTGTGGCGACATGTGTGAATGGGGGTTCCTTCATTGAAGGTTGTGCGGTAGGCCCAGTAAGCCAGCACGTAAAAATCTACTGCCAATCATTAGCGGACTGGAGTTCCGCTGTGGTGACCCCTAAAAGCCGAAAGACACAAACAAACAAACTTTTTAAGATGACTTGAATGAAGTATCAAAGATGTCTGTGACATTTAAAGAAAAGTCAGAAAATATTTTTCTTGTAATTCTTGTAAAGTATCAGCACATTTACCAAAGTATAGGGGGAGGGGCTGTCAATTCATCCTGGACTACAAAAAGATACTTTGAACAAAGGCTTGTAATTTAGCAACTGTTTTGGTTGCAGCTGTATAATTCCTTAGTATAATGTAAAACAAGTCCTGAGGCACACACGGACGAGGGCCATTCAAGAAATAAAAGAAGTGGTCCTGTTACAGACAGTATATAAGTTGACAGTGACTGACACTAATCTCATTATATGTTAGTGGAATGGGAATACAACACTACTTCCTTATGTCTAGGATGACTCATATAAAGTAGACTTAAAATGGATTATGGGAAAGAGAAAGACAAAGAAAAATAAGATCTCTTTGATATGTCAAGCCCCACTGACAGCCATTTTGCAGAAAACATACTAAAATTCTATCAGAAGCAGTCAGAGTGATTTTGACATGTAAAAATAACTCAGAAAACAGAGCGTTTTTGTCTCTTTAATAAGTGATCAGAAGTTTTTGATCACTTATTAAAGAGAAGAAAGTGCTTAGAATTGGCTCCTGTCCATTTTTTGATTTTGCATTTTGTTTTTTTGCCTGATAATAGTTGAAGTTTTTAGTAATTATATATATATATATATATATATATATATATATATATATATATATATATATATATATATATACATACACACACACACACACACACACATATATATATATATATATATATGTGTGTGTGTGTGTGTGTGTGTGTGTGTGTGTCTAAAATTGTAAAATACAACTGGTGATGAATTAATGATATAATAAAACACTTTTACAAGCAAATTCCACTTTTTTGTGTAATAATACAAAACGCAGAGCTTCTCATTTATTCTTCCTTCCTCCCTCTGTTCTTTCCTGTTACCCTCCTCTTTTTATGCATCCACTAAAAAGTCTGTATCAGCTTTAGCTAAGTTCTTTAAGCCTGTGTTAGCAATTCTAACGCATAATTGCATAATTGCACTGCATTTTACTGTTTAAGTGGTCTAACTGTAAGCCTTAAACCCTAGCTTCAGTTTTATATAGAGTGTAGTTCGGGACTAGTCTTTGCATTAAAGCAATTCCAGGCCAGTCAGCTCAGAGGTAAGGGTCTATTTTTTTTCTCCTACCCTGCTGTAGTTGTATTCTTAAACCCAGTGTATATTTTGCTGCTTGTCTCTTATGATAATATGACAACATAATTCCCTCTACCTGTTTACTGATTGTTCACAATAAGCATGTAAGCATAATTTTGCAAACACCCTCCTCTTAAACTACTCACCAGACCTTTGATAAAGTTAATATTCAGTACACTGACACTGCATGGAATGATTTTAGTATACAATTATAGATTATGATTCATAGATTAGTACTAAGCTAACTGCTCTTGTGAGTCATTTTAAGCCTAGCCAATTATCCCTTGTGAGACTCGAACCCCACACCTTGTGTTTGTAAGGCAAACGCCTTAACCATTAGGCCACCCTCCCAATTAGTGAGTTTTTTTGACTATAACTAGTTTACTAATTCTTACTGGCAGAAGCAGCAGGTTTCCAGTCCAGTTGCTTTTTACTGAACTTTAAATATACAGTAGCAAGCCCACCCAAACTTTATCCGAAAACTGAATTCCAAGCAATTATAGTTACACCTGCCCCCAGAGTGATTCTTGTCAGTATCCTCAAACAGCACATTCCCACAACTTCTGTAGCCAGCCTGATTGAGATGGGTATCTTGACAGAGCGTAAGAAAGTACAGCTGTGTACACTTACCATAAATGTAGATGTTCGAGTGTATTCACTGTTGCAGTCATTACATTTGGGTTATCTGCTTGCAGGTAGCCATTAGTTGGCCTGATTAACAAAGTCTTGGGTCCTGCATCGGTTGATGTTTCTTCTTCCATGACGTCAGGTCGTCAGGGGTATAAAACCTGCAGCAGACACCATTACATCAGTTTTTCTTGCCCCAGATGTCAGGTGCCCCCCTAATGGGGAGCAATTAAATATAAAAGTACAATGATATACCTCCAACAAAAAAAAATACACCAAAAAGGCTTTTAAGCATAGTAAAGGAAAGTAGAGGTATAGCCAAAAGAAGTTAGGGGGCTGGAGGGAGGGTAACCAGGACTGCAACAGTGAATACACTCGAACATCTACATTTATGGTAAGTGTACACAACTGTACTATATTCTTCATGTTTCACTGTTGCAGACATTACATTTGGGTAGATTCCCAAAGCTATGGTTGGGAGGAGGAATTTTAGATAGCATTAAGACCAGCTATAAGGACCTGCAAGACTGCAGTGGCAAAGCCAGCTCTGGATTTAGAGAAAATTGTCAAAAGATAATGCTTGGTGAAAGTATGCACAGAACTCCAGGTAGCAGCTTCTAGGATGCCCCTGGTAGGGACACCTCTGAGAAAGACTGTAGAGGTAGATGCAGCCCTGGTGGAGTGAGGTCTGACCCCCTGAGGGATAGTTTTTCCATGGTGCTTACAGCAGAAATGAATGCAATGGCCTATCCATTTCAAAATGGTTTGATTTAAAATAGCCTTCCCCTCTGCCCCTGCAGCAAATGCCACCAGCAGTTGTTCAGATTTCCTTTGAGGTTTAGTCCTGTCCGAGTAGAATCTAAGTTGTCTGTGCACATCTAAGGAATGCAGTATCTGTTTCCCTTTGTTCTGTGGATTGGGAAAGAAGGTTGGCAAATAAATAGCCTGATTAAGAGCCAAAATGGATACCACCTTGGGCATGAAGGATGGATTGGTTCTGAGGGACACCCTGTCCACATGAAAGATGATGAAATGCTCCACTGCCATAAGGGCCTGTAATTCAGATACCCTTCTAGCTGAAGTGATTGCTAAAAGGAAAACTGTTTTCCAAGAAAGAAATTTTAAGTCTGCAGTAGCAGCTGGCTCAAAAGGAGGTAGAGTGAGTTTCTCCAAAACAAAGTTAAGGTCCCAGGCTGGGGTTGGAGCTCTCCTGGGTGGTGTCAAATTTTGGCCCCTCTGAGGAACTGCTTGAGCAGTGGATGAGAGAAGAGGGGAGGTTCTGTGCTATAATGAGCTGAAATAGCTGAGGCATGGATTTTAATGGAGGAAAAAGACAGGCCCTTGTGAAGCATCTCAGTTAAGTATTGCAAAATCTGAGGTAAATTGAGCGCTGCTGTGCTCATCCCTTGAGACTGGTTCCAGGCACAGAATATTTTCCATTTTTCAGCATAAGATTTTCTAGTACTAGGCCTCCTTGCCTCTAAAATGATATCCATCACAGGTTTACTGAGGTATGGTAGAGGAGAGATTATGTAATTAGCCAGGCTGCAAGGTTCAGTGTTAGAAGCTGAGGGTGCAGAATCTGGTTCTCCTGCTGAGACAACAGGGAAGGAGTCTGAGACAGGTGCCATGGCGAGAACCATGGCACACTGCGCAGGAGGCGGTACCAGGGCTGGCGTGGCCAGTCTGCAGCAATCAAAATCATCCTTGGTTTGTCCTGTTTGATTTTTAGTAGTACTTTGGAAAGCAGAGGCAGAGGGGGGAAGGCATAGACTGATAGGTTTTTCCGGCTGAAGAACAGAGCATCAACTTTCCAGGCTTGCTTGTGGGGAGTCCTTGTGCAAAATTTGTCCAATTGGTAGTTCTGGGGAGAGGCAAACAGGTCTATATCTGGGCTCCCCCATTTCCTTGTCAACATGTTGAAAATCCTTGGTTCCAGTTTCCACTCGTGTGGGTCCATGAGGTTTCTGCTTAGTTCGTCTGCCAGTGTATTTAATTTTCCTGGCAGGAATTGAGCTTATAGGTGCACTTGGTAGCTCAAGGCTGTGTTCCACAATGCCATGGCTAGTCTGCAGAGGGGGTAAGAATGTGTACACCCCCTGCTTGTTTATGTACCACATAACAGTGGTGTTGCCCATCTTTACCATAAGTTGTCCTGGAAGAATGTAGTCCTTGAAGGCTGTCAGAGCATTCTGTACAGCTAACATTTCTTTTTGATTGATATGCAGATGCATTTGACTTGGGTTCCATTTGCCCTGAATGCACTTCCCTGCCAGGTGAGCCCCCCATGCATAGTCTGATGCATCTGTTGTTAGGGTTTGGGTGGCAGGGGGTGGTGTGAAACATAGTCCCTTGTTTTGGTGGCAGGCCTCTGCCCACCAAAGGACTTCTAGGCGTAGGCAAGGTATGATAGGAATCATTGCTTCTAGATCCTGAGAATGTTGTCACCATAGGCGTTTTAGATACGACTGTAGTTTCCTCATATGCAGTCTTGAATATGGAAATATGAGAATGCAGGAGGCCATGAACCCCAAGGCTTGCAATATCTGTCTTGCAGATAGCAGAGTTTTTGTGGCCACTTGTTTGAAGTAGGTTGTCAAATGAATTTGTTTCTCTGGCGTGAGGTAAGCCATCTGGGAAGTTGTATTCAAGCTTGCTCCCAGGAATATAATTTGTTGACAGGTACCAGGTGTGATTTCTTTTTGTTTATGGTGTACCCCAGACAAGTTAGAACCCTTTGTACAAAGGCCAGATGATTCAAAAGTATGTCCTGGCTTTCCGCCTGAATTAGACAATCGTCCAGGTATGGGTATATTTGAATATTTCTTTGCCTGCAAAATGCAATAACTGGAGCTAGGCACTTTGTGAATACCCTGGGTGCAGTAGATAAGCCAAAGGGCAGTGCAGAGAACTGATAGTGCATGTGGCCTGCTTTGAAGCGTAGGTATCTTCTGCAAGATTCCCTGATTGGGATGTGCAGGTATGCTTCTTTTAAATCTAGTTTTGCCAACCAGGCATCTTTGCCTAGCATAGGAAGTAATTGGTGAAGAGTCAGCATCTTGAATTTTGAAATTTCCAAAAAGGTGTTTAGAGTAGACAGGTCCATGATAGGATGCCATGAATTGTCTTTTCTAGGTACCAGGAAAAGTCTCAAGTAGAACCTTGTCCCTTTTCCTCTTCTGGTAGCAGCTGAATAGCCCCCATGCTTAAGAGAGAAAGTACTTGTTTTTGGGCCTCTGCTCACTGATTTGGGGGTAGGTCCGGCCAACCACTTGGTGTTGGCAACATGTGGAAGTGAAATCTGTGTCCTTGGGACACTATATTTAAAACCCATTTGTCCTGGGTAATGAGTTCCAAATTTTTTGCATGAAGAGCAATCTTTCCCCCCAAAGGGGCAGTCAGTTGATAAGTGCTTGGAAATTTTAAACAGAAGACATTGAGACATTTTACAATAGGGGGGAGTCTTATTACTCCCAGATTTGGAAGTGGAGGCCTCCCACTGCTTAGTCCTGTGAGTCCCCTGGGACTGAAACCTGGGGCTTTTGCTGTGTCTGGGTTTGGCTTGAGAAGACCTGGAAGGGGCTGGAAAGGACCAATTCTTAGAGGGCCACTGCCTACTAAATCTTGGAGGCTGAACATGTAAGAAATCTTTAACAGTTTGCATAGATTTAGCTTTATCCTCCATCTTTTTAAGAACTTCCTCAGCCTTGTTGGCAAACAGTTGGTCCTGATTTAAGGGAGCATCCAACAATTTAGCTTTAACATGATTAGGCAAGGATTGCTCCTTTAGCCAAGCATGCCTTCTGAGCACAGACCCAGTAACAGCAGCCCTGCAAGAGGCCTCAAATGAATCAAAACCACATTGCAAAGTAAGTTTTCCAACTTGTTCAGCAGAATGCATTAAATCCTGTAATTCTTTATTTTCCCCACAGTCAGGAATCAACATCATCTTCTGTTTAAGCAATCCAATAACATGTTGCTGATGCTTTAACATATGAAACTGGCAGTTTAAAGCCCTAATGGCCGAGGTTGCAGAAGTGTAAACCTTCTTACCCCATCTATCCAGCGCCCTGGAGTCTCTATCAGAAGGGGTAGGATTTTTAGCAGTAGAAGCCTTAATACCCTTGGGCGCCTTTGAAATAGTCTCTGGATCCGCAACAGGGTTTTAAAAAAGGAACTTGTGTGACTCAGGGACCCTGTAGTATCTGTCAGGTTTTCTGGGAGCAGGAGGCAAGGAATCAGGGGCCAAACTAGATTCCGAAAAAGCATCATCAACAATGTCTAGTACAGGAGGAATAGCTAAAGGCCTATGCTGAGGTAGGAGTAAGAAATCCCTAAGCCTATTTTTTGAATCAGAAAAATTCTGGCTTTCCCAGTGGAAATGCTCCCTTAGAGTATGTAAGGTTTCCCCAAAAGAAAAATCCTCTGGAGGGGAAGCAGAGGGAATGGAGTTCTCTGCATCAGAATCCTTATAAGTAGATAAGGGCAAATCCAGATCATTAGAAGAATCAGAAAAAAACAGAATCCTGGTCAGAAGATTCATAAACAACTTCAGTCCTAGGACTCTTAGAAAGGGGTGGTTGGCTACCCCTGATTAGAGGTATTAAATCTTCAGCCATTCTTATCATTTGTTTTATAGGCATAGAGGCCTGAGCATGTGGCCTTGGTGTCATTTTTTTTGGCATGGTTCGAGATTTAGGCCTAAGTGAAGAAGGAGGCATCGGTTTAATATGCAAGTCCGTAGGCCTGAATACACCCTCAGAAGCCGGTGCCTGCACAGCAGCTCTGGACCCATCCAAGGTAGAGACATCCACGGGTTCCATAGTTGAAGCATCTCGCGGCATACTGGACTCCGAATGGGTCTCAGTAGAGGCCTGCGAATCAGAAGTAGCGGGTATCAGGGGCTGCAAAATTGCCTCACTGAGTACCGTCAAACTGGCGACTGGCTTAGGGGAAGCGTCGTCGGCAGTTTTGGACCTCGGCGGCCTGTCTCTGTCTTTATCTTTATGTTTTTTCAGACTCCCAGTAGTCAGATGGCTAACTGACGACATTTCTGGATAATTAAACCGAGAACCGAAATATTTAGAGGCGAAAATATACCGACGATGGATAGGACGCTGATTAAATAAAGCACAAAACTGACAGCAAAGTATATCGTGGGCAGGGCCTAGGCAAGGAATACAGTATGAATGAAAATCTTTATGAGATATTTGCTTTCCACAAGTAATGCAATTATTAACTTTTACTGACATCGGTAAGGAGCAAGAAAAAATTTCCCCAATGGGGTATTTAGCTTTAGTTGAAAACTTTGGTTTTGAAACTCGAAAATGAAAATTTCAGGAGTCAGCTGACCGGCACTTGCAAACTGCTTCTGCTTCGGGCACCGCATGGCAAGAAAGACTGATGTAATGGTGTCGGCTACATGTTTTATACCCCTGACAACCTGACGTCATGGAAGAAAAGACAGCAACTGACGCAGGACCCAAGACTTTGTTAATCAGGCCGACTGAGGGCTACCTGCAAACAGATAACCCAAATGTAATGACTGCAACAGTGAAACACGAAGAACATCAGCAAAATATCATAGGTCCTCATGATAAAAGAAATCACACAAAAGTAGAAGATCTGCTGTCTGTCAATGATGTCACAATGATGTCACGACTGGGACTAGACTGCAGTCTAGTGTTCTGTTGGCCCATCAATATATCAGTATAACAGCAACATTACTTTTTAACTCAAAATGTGCCCTAGTTTATAGGAAGACCAAATCTCTAATCATAAATCATCTAAATCATTTGAAAAGGAGTCATTTTCAACATGTGCATGCCAGAAACCGCTTTCATTGTACCGTGTTTCCTTCCTACCCCATGATATTTTATTGTTATTTCTAATCTGGTTCATTCAGTAGATTTGTAACTCTGAATAAAGGGCAATTTATCAGTGGATATGTTACTCTGATTTTTTGCCTCATCTTTGTTCGACATTTCAATCTAAAACTGATAAATGATGGTAGTTTCCAATGCAGGGCACTATGATAAACTGCATGTTACCTTATTGTCTGCAAAGTACTAATGTAAAATCAGTCAACTCTGTTGCTTTACAGTGATAAGTATGTGTCCCACTACATGCAATCTTGTGTAGAGTCATAGCAATACGCTGAACCCCTCCAATAAAAAACACGAACCACCTTAACAAGGAAAAAAAAACAACAGACCACAACAGTAACTACATAAAATCTATACATTATTTTAACTCAGCAAATAAAAAAACAATATCCTAAAACAAAATTGCACATAACAATACTTACAAAATGCAAAAATCACAAATGTAGTGGTATTAAGACTAACCCTTTTTAATTATTACTTATAATTATTTATTTATTTATTTAGTTAGTTATTTAATTATTTATTTGCAGTTTGTTTTCCAGGATAGTCCATTGGGCCACAAGGAGCCCGTTTTCAATGGAGTCCTGGGAAGAAATGTTCTGGAAAAATACAAATACATAGTACAGAAAAGTTCCAAATCCACAGTAGTACATGGTACAGCCAAGTATAAATCAATAACACACTTTTTGAATAAATGTTACATAATACAGAAGAAAAAAGATTTACGTTCAAATAATTTACATCAGGTTAATTCAGTAAGAAATAGTGTAATTCTTTTTTTTTTTGGAAAATTGTGATGAGGTAAATTTTAGTCGGTGAAATACATCACAGGGATGCAGAATTATAGTAGGCAGTGATAGGCAACAAATGAGTTAGGAAAATGAAGAAGATAGAGCAGTCAGAATTTAGGTTGGGTGGGAGCAAGAGCATTTTCATTGTGAAGTATGGTGAGAGTGCAGTGAGGTTTTGAACAAGGAAAGACTGCTGGAGGTGCAGATGGGAGGAGGTAGAGAGTTCCAGAGGCATGCCAGAGAGAAGGACATCAGGTGATTTCCAGCTGGATGTGTGGGTTTATACAATTTAATTAGATTTTGGGAATTAGATCTTGGGAGTCTGTCAGGTTTATGCATGTCAAAGGTATCTGCTAGGGAGAGGCATATAGATGGGTTATGAATGAGTTTGTGTGCTTGGATAAGCTTCCTTACTCCTGTGCTACAAAGGAGACTTCTTTAGGGGGCTTTACCTACCCCAAGGTTGAACCAGCAGCTACAAAATGAACAGCATCACTTTAAAACCAAACTGAATTTATTGATATTGAAAACATCTGGATTTTACTTTCAACCCCAGTACCCAACCATTTGTTTATTTATTCAATCATTTATTTTAATTTATTTCCATGTGTTTACAAGGTAGATGATCTTAGTCAGTCATAGGTAAGTACTAGGATAACTGCCCTTGTGGATCACTGTAAGCCTAGCCAGTTTCCCTTTTTGTGTTCAAATGAACCTGTCTCATTTGGCATTTGATTGGCCTTACCAGTCCCTTGGTCGATAATTACATATTACCGATAGTAAGAACAACTGAGATCATACCATAGATAACTTGAGGGGACCCATGCATGGAATAAAGCATTTATGAGCTGCCTCTGTGCATTGGTAGCACAGTGGGCAGTCCTGGGGTAAATTTTCTGTTTACCTTACATAGACAGGAATAGACTATAAAGAGGGATAACCTTTGTTTTATGCAGATGAGGAATCTGTTCTAGAGCAGCAGTATCCTCTGCGAGATACACCTGTCCCTCCAAACTGTTCTGCTGATGTTGAAAAAGAGGTTTTGATCTCTGACTGAGTATTTCTGATGCCGTCTGACTTGCTGTTGTGCAGTAAATAGCACAGTTGTGTAAAATCCTGTGATAACCATAGATGTCCTGCTTTCCTATATGCTCCTGTAGCCATTACATGAGGGAGTCTGCCTCTAGTTGACTTGTATGTCTGGCCATTTTATAAAATATAAATGCTACTGTGAAGGTACGTGCAACAGTCCACATCACTCAGCGTACATCGGCCATAAATTGACATTGGGTTTAAAGTGGATATAAGCATGCACCTACCTCAGAACTGAATGCCGCCAGGCACTAGCAACTACGGAGTGGGTACTCAGGAGTCAGGCAACCATCAGGGGGAAGGCAGGGTGGGAAACTACCCAGCAGCATATATAAGAGAAGGACATAGTACAGTTGTGTACACTTACCATAAATGTAGATGTTCGAGTGTATTCACTGTTGCAGTCATCACCTGTGGGTTATCCCTGCTGTGGTAGCCCTCGGCTGGCCTGAATACCAGAGTCAATTTTTTTTGCATCGGCCACTACCGCTTGTTGACTGATGTCAGGTCGTCAGTGCTATAAAGCAAGGCAGCTGACGCCATTACATCAGTTTTTCTTGCCCTAACCAGTCAAAAGCCCAAGGAAATATGCTAAAGTGGTCCTGGTGTTTAAAAGCAACTGTAAGAAGCTTATGTATCCCTAAGGAAAGAGGATATAACTGGGAAGGAGGGAGGGAAACCATGACTGCAACAGTGAATACACTCACATATCTACATTTATGGTAAGTGTACACAACTGTACTATGTTCTTCGTGTTTCACTGTTGCAGTCATCACCTGTAGGAGGATTTCCAAAGCTGAGGAGAGGGGTGGTAGGATTAGTAAGAGACCTAGGCATGGGTCAGTATGCCCTGCAGAACTGCAGAGGCAAACCCTGACCTAGCCTTAGAGTAAAGAGGTACGTGGTAATGCTTTGTGAAAGTAGGGACAGAAGTCCAGGTGGCAGCTTCCAAGATGTCCCTGGTGGGAACTCTTCTGAAAAATGCTGTGGAAGTGGAGGCTGCCCTAGTGGAATGGGTACAAATAGACTTAGGGGGTGGTTTCCCGTGTAATCTGTAACAGAAATGGATACAGTGTGATATCCATTTGGAAATGGTTGCTTGTAAACGGGCTTCCCCTCTGCCCGTGGGGCAAAGCTGACAAGAAGTTGGTCTGTTTTCCTGAAGGGTTTAGTATTGTCTAGGTAGTATCTGAGCTGGCTGTGCACGTCTAGTGAGTGCAGAATTCTTTCCTCCTTGTTTTGAGGGTTAGGAAAGAAGGTGGGTAGATGTATGGCCTGGTTGAGAGTCACATTAGATACCACCTTGGGCATAAAGTAGGGGTTAGACTTCAGGGAGACCCTGTCTGCATGGAAAATGATGAAGGGTTCAATGGCCATCAGTGCCTGTTCTGAAACCCTTCTGGGTGAGGTGATAGCTAGTAGGAAATAAGTCTTCCAGGAGAGGTATCTCAGTTCTGCTGAAGCAGCAGGTCGAAGGGTGGTAAGGTTAGTTTTTCCAAAATATAATTCAGGTCCCAGGCTAGCGTGGGTGGCCTTCTGGGAGGTCTGAAATTGGAAGCCCCTCTAAGAAATTGTTTAATCAAAGGATGTGAGAACAGCGACTGATCTGTATTGAAATAAGTTGAAATGGCTGAGGCATGGATTTTAATAGAAGAGAAGGAGAGGCCACTATTGAGTAACTCTGCTAGGTAGTCCAGGATAAGAGGGATGGAAGGTTGTGATGAATTGCCCCCTCTGGACTGGCTCCAGGAGCGGAATCTTTTCCATTTCCTTGCATAAGAATTTCTGGTGCTGGGCCTTCTGGCCTCTGTGATAATGTCTAGGACCTGTTTGCTTAACAGGGGCCCCCTGTTCGCCTTTAGAGTATTAGCCATGCTGACAGTTTGAGAGTCTGCAAGTCTGGGTGCTGCACCCCCCCCCCATCTGGGTCAAGAGGTCTGAGATCAGGGGAAGCTGCCTGGGAGGCTGCAAGGTCAGGCTGCGCAGTAAGGGGTACCAATATTGTCTGGGCCAATCTGGAGCAACGAGGATAGCCTTTGGTCTCTCCTCCCTTGTTTTGATTAGTACCTTGTAAATACGAGGCAGAGGAGGATAGCATACACAAAGAGGGAGTTCCAGGGGAAGGTCAAAGCATCCACCTTCCATGCTAGGTGGTGATACTCCCTGGTACAGAATTTTTTCAGCTGGTGGTTGAGGTGTGAAGCAAAGAGATCCACCTCCGGAGTTCCCCACTCCTGAGTGACTTGCAAAAAGATTTTTCTGTGGGGCTGCCATTCATGGGGGTCCAGTAAGTTTCTGCTTAAGTGGTTAGGTGTAATGCCAAGGAGGAGGCTGTCGGCCAAAGGTTCATGGCTAGCCTGCACAGAGGGTAAGATTGGGTCCCTCCCTGTTTGTTCATGTACCACCAGGTATCTAGAGGCTGAGAGTGCTGACACCAAAGGTTCTTTAGATACCACTGACATTTTCTCATGTGAAGCCTGGCCAGAGGAATTAGGAGGATGCAAGATGCCATGTACCCCAAGGCTTGCAGGAACTTCCTCACAGTAAGGTGACTTCTGGAAGCCAGATGGGTAAAGTAGAGATGCAGGAAGCTCTGCTTTTCTGGGGAAAGGACGGCCATTTGGGATGATATGTCTAGCAGTGCTCCCAAGAAAATTATCTTCCTGGAGGGTGTTTGCTTTGATTTCTTGTTGATGGTGAACCCTAAGGAGGTTAGGAGGGTATTGATAAAGAGGAGGTCCTGCAGCAGCTTTTCTTTGCACCTTACCTGAATGAGGCAGTTGTCCAGATAAGGGTAAATCTGAATATTTCTCTGTCTGCAAAATGCTATGGCCGGGGCTAAGCATTTGGTGAATACCCTGGGAGCAGTAGATATGCCAAAAGGTAGCACAGAGAACTGAAAGTATTGTGAGCCTGCTCTGAAGTGCAGGAATTTCCTGCAGGATTCCCTTATGGGGATGTGAAGGTATGCATCTTTTAGGTCTAGGGTCACTAACCAGGCATTTTTTGTCAGCATAGGCAGCAGCTGCTGCAAAGTTAGCATTTTGAATTTGGGGACCACCAGGGAAGTGTTCAGAATGGATAGATCCAGGATGGGGCGCCAAGTGCCATCTTTTTTGGGAACAAGGAACAGTCTGGAATAAAAACCTTTGCCTGTTTGATCTGATGGGACAAGTTCTACTGCCCCCTTGGGTTATGAGAGTTTGGACTTGTTTTAATGCCTCTGCCCAGCGATTTGGAGGAAAGTCTTGGTACTCTCTTAGAATTGGGAGTTCGTTGAAAGAGAATTTGTATCCCTGAAAAATGACCTTTAAGACCAATTTGGTCTTTTGTTACAGAAAGCTAATTTTCTTTGCAGAGGGAGAGCCTTCCTCCTAGCTTTTGGTGAGTGAAAGGAGGGCAGAGTGGGGAGAGGGAGTCATTGAGAGTTTTTGCCATAGAGGGATGGCTTAGATCTCCCTGCCTTTGGGGCAGAAGTGGTCCACTGTTTGGTTGTCTGCTGTCCCTGGGATAGGGACCTGGGTGGCCTGTCCCTAGGGGCTTACTTTGCCCCTGTCTGCTAGGTGCAGGAAAGGACCCGTGCTTAGAGGGAAAATTCCTGTTGAACTTAGAAGGTTGTACCTGAAAGAACTCTTTTACTGTTTGCATAGATTTTGCTTTGTCTTCCATCTTTTTAAGCACCCCTTCTGCTTTTACTCCAAACAAGTAGTCCTTGTCCAAGGGTGCATCAAGTAATTTAGATTTGACATGATCAGGAAGAGGTTGTTCCTTCAACCATGCATGTCTCCTAATGACAGATCCTTACATTGCTGCCCTGTTTGAGGCTTCTAGGGCATCATATCCACAGTGCAAAGAGTGTTTGGCCACTTGACAAGCAGACTGCAGTAAATCTGCTAACTCTTTAGAATTGGCACAGCCAGGAAAGGTTGAAATCTTTTGCTTTAATAGTTCCAAAGTGTGTTGTTGATATTTTAACATATGGAACTGACAGTTGAGTGCTCTGACAGTTAAGGTCGCAGAGGTGTATACTTTTTTACCCCATCTGTCCAGAGCTCTGGAATCCTTGTCAGAAGGAATAGGATTCTTAGCAGAACTAGCCTTAGCTCCTTTAGGTCCCTGTGTAATGACCTCCAGGTCTGCGGCAGAATTTTTGTACAGGTATTTGTGAGAATCCAGTACTATGTAATATCTGTCAGGTTTACTGGGAGCAGGTGGGAGGGTGTCAGGGGTGACGCTGGATTCATGGAAAACATCATCCACTACCTCTAAGATAGGGGGGATGGCCAAGGGTCTGTGCTGGGGCAGGTCTAGAAACTCTCTTAGTCTTTTCTTAGACTGAGGGAAGTCCTGGGATTCCTAGTGGAAATGTTCCCTGAGGGTGTGAAGGGTATCCCCAAAGGAAAGGTCTTCTGGTGGGGAGGCAGAAGGAATGGATTCCTCTGCAATCTGAATCCTCATAAGCAGTCAGAGGTTCCTCTTCAAAATCTGAATAATCAGATTCCTCAGAATCCTGCTCTGTCATTATTTCAGGAGAAGGGTGTCTTTTCCTTTTAGAAGTTGTAGCCTGACTGCCCCTGATAAGGGAGATAAAATCCTCTGCTATTTTAAGCATTTGGGCTTAGGCTGGTGGAGCAGGAGTAAGATGGTGGCTAGAGGTAGATTTTCTAGGAGTGGCCTGACTTCTAGGCCTAAGAGTATCCATCGGTCTGAGAGAAATGGTAGTCGGATGAGAAGACGTTGTTTTTTTGTCTAGATTTGGTAGTGTGAAAGGCCTCCTCTGAAGCCAGTGCCTGTGTTGTGGCTCCGGACCCAACTGAGGCAGACACTGGCTCGGAAGATGAAGGAGATTTCTGCGGCATACGGGGCTCCAAAAGGGTCTCGGTAGATGCCTGCGTATATATCGTATCAGGCATCAGGGGCTGCAAAAGCACCTCACTGAATTCCGGAGAACTGATGACCTGCTTAGCAGTAGAGTTGTCAGAAAGGCTTAGCATTGTGTGTTCTGTCTCTATATTTATCTCTACGTCTTTTCAGAATGTCTATGAATTGTTGGCTGACAGGTGGCATTTCAGAATGCGAAGACGGAAGACGAAAATACCTGTCTACAATAAGAGCTCTACAATGAATGGTTCTTGTGTTAGAGAGGGCACAGAACCAGCAACAGGGGATTTTGTGGTCTGGGCCTAAACAAGTGACACAGTATGAATGGAAGTCTTCATATGGGATCTGCTTTCCACAGACGAGACAATTGTTAACTTTTTTGGACATCGGTTAGTGCAAGAAAAAAGGATCTCCAATGGGGTACTTAGCTTTAGATGTTTTCAGCTGTAATTCAAACTCTGGCAGCGACCAACCGGCACACTTGTGAACTGCTTCTGCTTTGGGCTCTATGGCAAGAAAGACTGATGTAATGGTGTCAGCTGCCTTGCTTTCTAGCACTGACAACCTGACGTCAATCAAGAAGTGACAGCGGTCGATGCAGAAAAACATTGACTCTGGCATTTGGGCCGACCGAGGGCTACCACAGCAGGGATAACCCACAGGTGATGACTGCAACAGTGAAACATGAAGAACATCTACGGTTATGGTAAGATTTTACACAACTATGCTATGTCCTTCTATTCACATGCTGCTGTATCCATTACATGAGGGAGAGTGCAAAAGATCATGCTGTTAAAGATTGGGAGGGCGAAGTGAGACTTTTTCCACAAAGCCATGCAGAATGGCCTTTGCAAATCCTGCTCTGGACCTGGAAAATGACAGCTAACTTGTAATGTTTGGTGAAAGTGCAGACAGATGATCATGTGGCTGCCTCTAAAATGGCAGCTGTATCCAAGCCGTTAAAGAAAGCCCCAGAGGAGGACACAGCCCTAGTGGAGTATGCCTTAACTGGGAAGGGGGGCCTTTTGCCATAGCCTGTGTAGCAAAAGGAAATAGCTTCTGCGATCCAGGAGGAAATAATTTGCTTGGAAACAGGGTGTCCCACGGCTCCTGGGTGATAGGAGACAAAGAGCCTATCTGATTTATGAATGGATTTAGTTTTAGCTAAATAGTATCTGAGTTGCACATCGAAGGAGTGAAGAATCCTTTTGCTGGAGGATTGTGGTGAAGGGAAGAAGGTAGGCAGACTGATGGCCTGATTTAGGGAAAGTTCATTAACTACCTTGGGCATGAAGGATGGGTTAGAACATAGGAAAACCTTGTTCTTATGGGACACTGTGAAAGGGGGAGAAGCCATGAAGGCTTGCAGTTCAGAGAACCTTCTGGCTGAAGTAATAGCCACCAAAAGCATAGTTTTCCATGTGCAGTGTTGAAGACTGCAGTCCTTAGCTGGTTCAAAGGGAGGTAAGGTAAGCTTTTCCAACATGAAATTAAAATCCCAAGGAGGGGGAATAGGCTTCCTTGAGGGTTTAATGTAAGGTACTCCTTTCAGAAAAAAACTTGACGTCCAGCCTGGAAGCCAAAGGAGGAAACAGAGGTAAACATGCTGAGATGGCAGAAAGGTGTGCCTTGATGGAAGAATATGACAAGCCAGTGTTCACCAATTCATACAGGTAAGACAAAACCACCGGAGGATCTACAGATAGTGGCTGAAAGTCAGGTTTGAGACACCAAGTTGAAAATCTTTTCAACTTGGATAGATAGGATTTTTGGGGGTGGGTTTTCTGGCCTCCTGCAGTACCTGAAACACGTCCTCAGTATAAAGGTGCCTAAAGGGAATCAATGCCCTATCACCCACAGTATAAGGGTCATGGTGGATATTTGGGGGTGTAAGAGAGTTCCCTTCTCTTGTATGAGTAGGTCCCATTCTGAGGGGTAACTTATGGTGAATGCCCTTGTCTAGATGATGTAGAAGGGGGAACCAGTGCTGCCTTGGCCAAAAGGGGGTCACCAACAAGATTTGAGGTTACTCTCTCTTAATTTTCAATAGGGAAAGGGGGAATGAATAAGCGAACATCCTCTCCCATGGGAAGGAAAGATGATCCACCTTCCATGCCCCAGGGTGAATATCCTGGTGCAGTAAGTTGGGAGCTGTCTGTTCAAGGGGGAGGCAAGCAAGTCTACCTGAGGTATACCCTTTCGATGGACCAGATCCAAGAACACATCCCTGTTTAACATCCATTCATGGGATTGAGTCATGGACCTGCTTAGAGAATCTGCCATCACATTCTCAGCTAAAGGGATGTACACAGCTAGGAGGGATACCTATCTCTGTAGTGCAATCTCCCACACCTGTAAAGCCAATCTGCATAGGATTAGGACTTTGTCCCCCTTTGCTTGTTGATGTACCACAGCATCATTGTGTTGTCTGTCTACCATCTCAGCACTCCTGGAAGGATTTGAGACTTGAAGATCTGAAGTGAAAATATCAAGGCTCTCATTTCCTTGATGTTGATGTGTTCCCTCTGTTGGGAGTGGGTCCATGTGTCCCTCAATCTCCAGGCTCCTAGAGTTGCCCCCCCCCATCCAGAGTCTGAGGCATCTGTGTACAGGTCCTGGTTGGGGGGGGGGGAGGCTGTAGGAGAAGACCTGGATTTTCTGCAATCTGAGTAATCCAGCACTTTAGTTCCCTGGATAGGCAGAGTACCACAAACTCCAGAGGGTGCAGGTGTTGTTTCCAGACTGTCCTTAAGAACCATTGAAATGTCCTCATATGTAGCCTTGCTAAGGGTACCATGGGAATGGTGGAGGCCATGAATCCCAGGAGCCTTAGAAACTCCCTGGTGGACAGAGCTTAGAGTGGAAGAATTCCCTGGAAATAAGAGGTGAGGGTCTGAATCTTGTCTTTAGGGAGACAGACCATCCATTTGTCCTGTGAGAATTTTGTACCCTAAGAACACATGGCCCTGGGAGGGGGTTAGAGAAGATTTTTGAAGGTTTATGGTAAAATCCAGGCCTCTCAGTAGGGAGATGGCAAAGTCCAGGTGCTGTTGAACAAACTGTGGGGACGACGCCTGGATAAGGATATCGTCCAGTTAAGGGAAGAGTTGGATTCCTTGTATTCTGGCAAAGGCAATGACTGGGGTTAAACACTTTGTGAACACCCTTGGGGCCGTAGAGAGACCAAATGGCAAAGCACATAACTGAAGATGTGCAAAACCCACTGAGAATTGAAGGAATTTCCTGAAAAGTGGGTGGATTGGGATGTGGAGGTAGGCATCCTTTGTGTCTAAGGACGTCATGTATGCCTGAGGGAGAATCAGGGGAAGAAGAGTAGGAAGAGTCAGCATCCGAAAGGGGGGGACCTTGAGAAAGGTATTCAGATGGGAAAGATACAAGATAGATCCTCAAGGACCTTCTTTCCTGGGAACAAGGGGTACCTCTTGAATAATGCCTTGAGAGAGGAGGGCTAGCAGGACTAAAGGAAAGGAAGCCATTCGGTCTCGAGGGGACTGAGGAATGCCTTTGAAGGTTGGTTTAGACTCCCACACCATGAAATAACCTTGTTTTTTGACTGAGAGAACTCAAGAGTCCTGGGTAATCTGTTTCCAAGTAGGAAGGGACAAGGACAGATGCAGGGAGGGGGTAGCTGGGCTTAAGGCTTGGTAGTCACAGACTACCAAGTTTGGCTTGAAAGGCCTGCTTTGGAGCAGGTGTAGAGGGAGAAGACCTGGAAGGGGTCTGCTTCCTATAATTTCTTTTCCCTTTGGAGGACGTGTTTAGAAGGCCTTCTCACAAAGGTTGTTCTGGCTGGGTAGTTCCTCGGGAAATGGGTAACAGGGGATGCAAAAATGCGCCTGAGGTCCTGAAGCTCTTTGTCCTTCACCTGAAGGGCCTTAAAGAGCTCTGCAGCTGCAGAACAAAACAAGGCCTTGTTATCTAAGGGTGTGTCCATTAGATTTGTTTTGATATCATCTGGCAAAGGTTGTAGTCTGAGCCAGGAATATCGCCTGATGACTGACCCTAACACAGCTGGCCTTGCTGAAGCCTCCACTGCATCATAACTGCACTTTATAGAGTGCCTGATAACTTGGCTGCAGGAATTCAATAGGCTAGTTATTTTTGCCTTATTGGGGGAATCAGGTAATTTACCGAATTGCTTAATAGCATCTGTCAGTAGGGTCAAGGAATATATGGCCATATGAGTCTGGCAGTTTATGGCTCTCACAACTAAGGTGGCAGAGATATAGACTTTTCTGTCCAATATTTCTATGATTCTGTTTTCCTTATCGGAGGGGAGCAAGGAAGTGGAGGGAAGAAGTTTTGATGTTTTATCTGCAGCAACAGAAATATTTGATGGATCTGCAGAAAGGACCTTGAAGAGAAATTTGGCATCTTCAGGGACTTTATCAAATTTGTCAGGGCACTTTGGTACAGGGAGTTGGGAAGCTGGAGCTTTCGATGCAGCCAAGAATGCATCCAAAAATGCAGGTTGGACAGGGGGAACAGCAGATGGGTTAGGGGACTCCATTTGCAAGAGGTCATAATATCTCTTTTGGGTCTTAGATACCTGACTGCAGTCCCATTTAAAAAGTCCTTAATTTGGACAATTATCTTCCCAAAAGTGATGTCTTCCCCAGGGGAATCGGTTCTATTTGACTCCTCCTCCTCTGGAGAAGCATACCTCAGAGGGGAGGCAACTTAGGGGTATAGGTGAAGGACTCATTCCCTGAAGATTCCTCTTCCTCAGAGGAAATGTCAGCCAATGGCCTAGTCTTAGGAGTAGAGGCTGAAGGACCTGGACAGGCGCAGATGTCTGGCATAAGCCCATGAAGGCTTTAAATAGGCCTTGGGTAAAGGCCTCCCAATCAGGGGCTTGATGTGATGGCATGGTCTGTTGAGAAAGAATGCTATGTTTAGTATTTTGTTTTTTTCTTTTTGAGGCCCTCTGATGAAGAGGTGTCTAAAATGTGATGAAGTGTAGGAGGACCAGAAGTCGGACGACACTCTATGACGTCTGAAAGAATGTCTTCTCACACATGATTTGGGAAACCCCACATGGGCCTTTGGAGATAATAAGCCAATATTCCCCCTGGCACCCAGGTCAGACACCTGCAACTCCTTGTGTGACATGCTGGCAGCCACTTTAATGGCTTCCCCTGGTACCCGTCAGTGGAAGGTCTGCGGATTCTGACTCTGTCTCTGGGCCTTCATTGAGAGGTACGGTCAGAAGAGAGGGCACAGTAGTAGTTTCAGGCTGAGGCTTCTTGGCCTTTTTTGTCAATGCCTCCTCTGAAGCTCCGGACATCGGGTCCATGTCTCTAGCTAGGTGTTTTAGACGTTGATTCTCTAAGTATAGTTTAAGAGCAGTGAGTCAGCTCCTCAGGGTCTTAGGTACAAAGGCCTTATAGAGCTTGCAAGTGGTATGATCGTGGTCTGTGCCTAGACAGAATAAACAGAGCTCGTGTGAGTCTTTATGTGGAATTTGCCTTCCACACCGACACTTGCCCTTTCTACGTGACAATAACCTACAACACAGTAGCAAGAAAGTAACAAAAACCCCTATGGGGTACTTATCTGAACACGGACAAGCATGAGGTCACTTTTCCAACTGAGTGATGAATGGAGCTGTCAGTCAAACAAGTGGCAGAAAAGTTCATAGGTAGGTGCATGCTGATGTCCGCTTTATACCCGACATCTGTTTATGGCTGACATACGCTGAGTGATGCAAACTGTTGCACATACCTTTGCAGTAGCATTTATCTTTTGTAAAATGGCTGGCCGTACGATGTCAACTGGAGACAGACTCCCTCATGTAATGGATAGAGCAGCATATGAATATAAGGACATCCATCAGTATTTGGTTGGAGTATGCCATGCATGCCAGACCCCAGTCACCTCTTAGCAGTCTGCAGGATACAAAGTACAGTGACAGGGCTTTGAGTCGGTCAGTGTAGGACATGTTGTTTAGGCTTTGTATCCTTTAGTAAGGTACCTGTGGCATCTTAACAAGTATACAAGCAGTGAACCGCAGCAAGAAAAAATATACATGTACAATGAGGCCGTATGGTTTAGATTACAATGTGAGACAAAGAATGAAATAAACTTAATGGAGTTACAGTTAAACAGGCAATATAAGCAAGTCAAATCATTTACAAGTTACAACTTTGTAATATTTATAGGTGCTAAATATTCAAGTCATGGCATAAAACAAGGGTCATACAGATTACTGCATCAAGCAAGACTGTATAGATTTAGTCATTTAATCAACCATTTTCTGGAACAGTCATACCAGATGTAATTCCAGATATAATTATGACAAACAGCTGTTAGCAAACACATACAAAATTATCTAAAGGGATAAGAAGATACAAAATAAAAAGCTAAATAAGAAATGCACTAAGTCGGTAACGTATACTTGCCTATATATTATATGTAATGACTGTGCATTAAAATCTGAGTCTTTCTTGCACTCTTTCAGAATGGTATATCTGTTTAACATTTTTACCCTTCACTTGGATGTTGCTTAGGGTATTTTGCAGATGCCTTAGTATTTAAGGGCATCAGATAGGGAATAAATGTTTGTTTTTTTTAAAGTATAGCCAACCAATCCACTTATGACATACTGATGAGGACACAAAAAGTCCAAAACATGCATGTCTGTATATAGTGGGACATGACTTTAATGGCCTGAATGTACCCATAAAAATTTAAAAAGTAAAACGTTATGGGCATTCAGAAGCCATTTAGCTGAAATACTGGTATGTTCTTAAGGAGTCATTTGCATATATCTCATATACCTTCGTTATGGGAGGTTTATAGTATTATTCAGTGAGATATTTGCTTGGCTGAGTCTTTCTTGTAATTTTTTTCATTAATATATGTATCATGAAGTACAATGGATTAGCAAGGAGGAAGTACGGATAGCTATGAAGGGAATGAAGAACAGAAAGGCTGTTGGCCCAGATGACATAACTGTGGAAGCATGGAGGTGTTTAGGT
>NC_056737.1:1219766759-1219791759 GCF_019279795.1 Protopterus annectens | reverse complement strand
TTTCTCATAAAAAGGATTTTGAAAAAAATACCTGCTTTATAACATTTAGTAACCAAATTCACTTAAGAATGTACAGATTCAGTTTTATAATAATAAATGGGATTGTGGTATTACTAACAAATGGCAAACTTTTAGTAATCACTTGTTTCTAAAATAAACAAAAATAAAAGTATGGACATTTTGTCCTTCTAGTTTCAGTAATATATGTTAAAATAAGGGTGGCTTAAAACAGTAGCCATATATTACATATAAGGGTACATGGCACATAATCAATCCTATAAACATTAGCTCCAATGTGAGTCTCTTGCATCAAATGCAAAACATTTGCTATGTAAAATTAACATCTAAATTTTGGAAAAAAAAAATGGTCAAATTATGTCAGTGTTCATTAAATGCCTCTTTGCCTTTCATACCCCAACAAATTATTGGTAATAACTCAGAGGTCACACTGCTTCACAGCTGAAATACTGTGAATTCAAATAAAACAATCATTTCCTTTAGCCTGAAGCAGTACAGTCTTGGCATTAGTACAGCTAGTTTGGGAGAAGAGAAAACCCCTACAACAGGAAGGTATAAAAGGCGACATAGCCCCTTGCAAAACTAGTTCAGCTACACTTTGTTTACATGTTGAATACCTACAGGTGTGGTTTAAAAGTGCTTACCTTTAACACTTTAGACACTAACCCACTATTACTACTCTGGATGTGTGGAAGTATGCAATTGTTTTATGACTTCCAGCATCTGCCAAAGATCTGAGCAAAAGCCCTTGTCTGTATTTCTACAGGTAGGTGCTAAGTGCTGCCAGCTTCCAGCAATGGGGGTTTGCTTTGGAAATACAAGTCAGATGACCAAAAGTGATGTCATCCTGCAAGCTATCACAAAAGTAATGTTTTAGATATTATTTTCAGCATTCTCTTAGTGAGACAGATCATTCTGTATTCTGTCTTGTGCTTGACAACAAGAAGAACCATTTACCACATCAGCTGCCTTGCTCTATTAATTAAGTTATTAGGTTATAGTAACTCTCTTAGATTCAGTTTGATTCAGTTAGATTTGGTCAGGAATATAGTGAAGCTTAGTTTAGATATTGCTTTTCTTTGTTTGTCTGAGCCTGTCCTTCAATGTTATTTTAAATATTTTCTGTTTTGAACTCTGATTTCACTGTGAATATATATTTAGTATGTTCCTGTTGTTTTATTATGTATCATTATAGATATATATATATATATATATATATATATATATATATATATATATATAAAACCTTTCATTGTGGCTGATCTTTGAAAATATATTTAAGTTTTGAGAGTACTTGCATGTTTATTTGGTGACACTGTGTGGGCCACTCCCAATAGCCTTGTTCTTGGTTAAAATACCATTTCTATTAATATTAATTTTACTCACTATATTGGGTACCCTTGTAAGGGCCTTAAAGTTGCTGGTGAGGGGTTCTGGTGGTAGTGATAACTACCTTATACTCTGGGGAAAAAAAGAGGCATAGCTGGTAAACTTGTGTCAGCCTTTCCCAGGTGTGTGTGTGTGTGTGTGTGTGTGTGTGTGTGTGTGTGTGTGCAAATCAAATCTCAGAGAGTGTGTATGTGTGTCAGCAACTTGGGCAGGAACACAAAGCATAGATTGGTCAGAGAGAGAGAGAGACTGTTGGAGGACTTGGCTTGTAGCCTTGGCTAAGGACTCAGCTCTATAGCTGTGTCAGTGGGGAGTCTTACTGGGGATTTGGAGAAAGAGGGATAAAGTAGCCCTGGACTGACTGTGGTCTCTGTGTGCTCTGATGGGATATCCACATCACAACATATTCTATCACTTTTCTTTTTATATGGTATATTTCCTTTTATTGTCAAATTTTCTATTACCAGTCTCCACAAAAAAAGACATTCTACTTTTTGATTGCACCATTTGCTTCTTATTTTTACAGCTTTAATTTTATCATCTCTTAGATTTTTCTACGGTTTACATAGTATCATTTCAGCATTGCATTCTGACATCATACTTTCTATCTTTTTCTATATCACCAATTTTTATTTTTCACAAAAATATGTTTTCCTTGGTAACAATATGTTTCTTCATATATACACTTTCTCCTTTACTCTTTTTACCATACCTCAAAATTGATCATACTTATATGCATACAGTTTTACTACTAACCTCTCATCTTTTTAATTTATCCACTTTAACACTTTGTACAAATTTAACGAAGCAGCATATAACACTGAGTTAATCAACCTTAAACCTCCTTCTTTTCCATTTACAGACAAAACCCCTCTTTTTACTGGGTTAATTTAGAACCCTATATAAATGGAGAGCATTATCTGCAACAATTCATTTTATTGTTAGCAACATAAATATACCTGCTAAGTACTGTGTGCTATTTTCCCTTCAGTACTAAATTTATCAAAAAAGCCTTTTTTTTCTGAATGATATCTAATACATTCTCCAGAAAAGACAGGTTTGTTTTATTTCTTGTATTGTTTTTTATTGAATTCTACTTGCATCTTTACTCACAAATTGTATACCTAACACAGAATCGTCCTTTACTGTAAAACATATACCCTCTATCTTTACTACATTACCAAAACAAAAATAAGGCTCAAGATTGAATCTATCCCTACCTAACCCTTACTCTAAGCTTAACCCATGAACACTTTTACATACACACCGACTTGCTATAACGCAGTCTTGTACTTCTTCACAAACATTAATTTTCATGCACACTCCTACTTAACCACACTATATAAAGCTAAATTCAACCATATGCGGTTTTCACTAATGAATATTACTCATTTGTGCATTCTCTATTTTAAAACTTTTCAACCAAATGAGAATGCAATGTTTTGAGTTCCAACTGCACACATCTATCCATATATATTAGTAATGAAATTCTACAATATCAGAAACACAACAAACAGAAGCTTAGGTACAATATATTCTCCAAGATTTTTTTGTTAAACAGGAATAATGTCTGCAAGGAGATGGCAATCCTCAAATAACATCAAGTACTTTTTCCCTGAAAAGTATCACAATGTGTTACATGAGAAACTTGGAAAGGTAAATTTAGTAATTAAGTGGGTGTACAGAGTGGAGTGAGATGGGGACCTGCAGGTAGAATGTTGAAGGTAAACAGCATGACTGAGTCTGTGGTATGAAAGTGTTACTTGGATGGTGTTTTCTTAAACATCTTTATAAAACATATATATATATATATATATATATATATATATATATATATATATATATATATATATATATATATATATATATATATATATATATATATATATGTGTGTGTGTGTGTGTGTGTATATATATATATATATATATATATACATATATGTGTGTGTGTATATATATATATATATATATATATATATATATAAACGTTTTAAATGGACATAGATCGACATGCAGTAATAGAAAACAAAACACACCATAATAGCATTTCCTTTGCTACTGTCATGTAGTACATTCAGGAACTGTCACAAAAAGCTGGCCATTTCAAGGAGAATTTGAAAAGGAGAGAGACATTATTTGCAGAATTTATAAATAGGGTGGTACACTCATGAGTTTATAACATCAGTATTACACAGTCTGATGAATTTGAGTGAGTTCAGGGAAATTTTTAGTGGGCATTGGAAAATGTTTTGTAAACGTTTGAAAAAATTAGCCCTCTACACAGACTTATTAGACACAAAAACTGGAATGTTGTTTGGCAGATGACTTTAATCTAGTTCTGAATATTGTTTTTTTTTTTTTTTTTTATAAAGGACTGCTTTTCCTTTATACATATGGGAGATTGCACTGAATCAAAATATGACGCCTAGGTAACTATGAAGGATGACACACATCAATAAAATAAAATAACTGTGTGAGACTGCTCACTTGTATTGTTGTTTGGAAGGAGCCACTGCATCACTTGTGTTTGGTTTAAAATAAAATAATGTTTTTACAAGTGGCATTCCCTTAAACTCTTTTTTGGACAAAAAGAGAACTCTGCAGTACATCATATTTTACTCTGGTTTATTTTTCTCCTGTAAACATTTTCCATGGTTTTCCATTAACTTCGTGTCAATAATTAGGCATCAATACTACAGTTTATATATAAAGACTCATGAGTTTCATGGAAAATGTGAAAACTGGACAGAGGTACTGATTTACAAGGCTCTCTTTCCCTTAAGGACTACCAAGGAATGGCCTTGCAGACCACTTTGGCTGAATGTCTGGGCAGGATGGTAGGGACCATTGAATGGGCACCTCTGGAAATCCACAGCCCATTTTGTCAAGTTACCATTTGCTGGATCCTGCACGAGTGATATTACTTGGAATAAAGTATCTGTTCACAAAAGGAAAGTTGGATTATGTACCTAAGTTCAAAATACAGCAACCACAGTGTTCGTGTAGATTAACAGGAACACTGAGATCTTCTCCTGCCATGGGGCCATTGAGGTTATCACAAAACAACAATGTGAGTCTGTGAGTCTGGGGGTGGTTTTTAAATTTGTTGAGCTTTTGATTTATAATAAAACAACATTCAATTAATTACTGTAAAGATGCAGCCCTCTGAAACACAACTCTCAAATGAGATAAAGAAAAATTACTTTTGATCCCTCTGGCTCTAATAACTATCGGGAGGGGGGGGGGGGTATTATAATTATAATGGAGATCCAAACCATTTTTTAAACTGAAAAAAGAAATGAGTACATGGACTGACATGCTCTGGGCAAGTTTGGACTTGGTATACAAAATGAAATTGAACACAGACAAGAATTCAGCCAAGATAATTCACTAGTCATAGCATATGCTCTCTTTTCACAACCTAAGAGATGGCTTTATGCAATAATGTATTTGTTTATTTACATTTGTTTACTGGGGTAGTGCAGTGATTAATGCTGAGCAACTCCAGGCTCAGCTTCAGTGAAATACAAAATATTTCAGAAACATAAAATACAAAAATGTAAGCAATAGCAAAGTAGTTCAGACTAATTGCATAAAACAAAACAAAGCAAAAAAAAAAAAAACTTGTAGATATGATCCAGTGAGCATGTACTGTGCAATGTACAATCAAGCAGAGAGTAATGTGCAATACATAGATTATTTTCTACAGTGGGTCAATTATCAACAGACGTTCGTTATTAAAATCAGACTGTCTATGTACTTTTCAGTCTGAAATGGAAGAGCTCTAACAAAGGCAGAGAAAAAGAATAGCCAGAGCCTGAATGTAATCGCAGCTTGGACCCTTGGTTTCTCAGAATCTTTGAAAAGGTATGGACAGAAGTTCTGGACATTGTCTAAAAAGCAGCAATGAAATATTCTAAAAATAAAAAAATAAAAACAAGAACATTAATATACTCGTCTGTGGAAACTTTAGAAATGGCTGAGGAAAGGATTAGTCCAAACGGCAACGGAAACAGAGGAAAGTGTTAAATTGAAAATGTAGCCCCAGAGAACAAGAACAGATAAGAAGATGTATTTAAAGGATCAATGCAAAGGAGTGGAAGATGACAATATAATGGGAAAGTCAAAGAGACCTTTCAGACGACTGGTGATATTAAGGGAAAGTATCATGTAAAAATGAGGAACACCTGGATGTCTAAACTTCACTGAGCCAAATTTCCCAAAGTGGCTTTGCATCAACTATTTTATACTGTGGTTTGTTTTACTGGAGTAATTTGGACTGTGTGAGCCACTACAGAACCACGATGCATGAGTAAGTTGGAATGTGTGAGCCACTAATGAACCACAATGCCTTCTTTTTCTTTTTTTTTTCACTGTAGTGTGACCAAGAAGCTGGTATATAGAAGTTAACGGGGAGTGGAGAGTAATTTCACCCATACAAGGGATACAGGGGGATTGCCTTTGCAAAACTATTTTCCTGCGTCTTTTTTAATTATGTTTTTTGATACTTAAGAATTGAAAAAATGTAAGCTACACTTGGTAACTCAGTTGATCATAACAAGAACAAAAAATGGGCATGATAAAATATAAACTTGGAAAGGACTTAGTAAGAAGAACTGTCAATGATGTACAGCAGAACTATGCAAGAATGACCGAACATCACTGATACAAAACATCTCTGAGAGTGTAGTCAAACGGATTCAAGAAATCCTTGTTATTACAATGGCTGCAGGAAGTGGTAGAATTCCAGCTGATTTGTTAAAAATTCTGAAAAATGTTTCTGTTACATTACTGCTTGTATTTTGCAAGGAAACTTAGAAATAAACAACAGTGACCATTGGACCACAGAAGATAAATTTATATTCCAATACTAAAGCAGACGAATGCTAAAGAACATAAATTATCAAAAAGTTGCATTAGTTTCACATGCTAGCAAGGCAATAATTAAGATTCTACAAGCTAGACTCCAGTAAAATGAAGTAGAGAAAAAATTTTAAATTTTGTTTTATTAAGTGTTTGATTGCATAGACCATAGCAAACTAAGCAAGTAATTTTAGAGACATGGGGATACCATGGCACCTTTGCATAGGCCATAGCAAACTATGCAAGTAATTTAAGAGACATGGGGATACCATGGCACCTTTTCATAGGCCATAGCAAACTATGCAAGTAATTTTATAGACATGGGGATACCTACCACGGCACCTTTGCATAGGCCATAGCAAACTATGCAAGTAATTATAGAGAAATGGGGATACCATGGCACCTTTGCATAGGCCATAGCAAACTATGCAAGTAATTTTAGAGACATGGGGATACCATGGCACCTTTGCATAGGCCATAGCAAACTATGCAAGTAATTTTAGAGACTTGGGGATACCACGGCACCTTTGCATAGGCCATAGCAAACTATGCAAGTAATTTTAGAGACATGGGGATACCACGGCACCTTTAGCAAACTATGCAAGTAATTTTAGAGACATGGGGACACCACGGCACCTTTGCATAGGCCATAGCAAACTATGCAAGTAATTTTAGAGACATGGGGATACCATGGCACCTTTGCATAGACCATAGCAAACTATGCAAGCAATTTTAGAGACATGGGGATACCATGGCAGCTTTGCATAGGCAATAGCAAACTAAACTATGCAAGTAATTTTAGAGACATGGGGATACCATGGCACATTTGCATAGGCCATAGCAAACTATGCAAGTAATTTTAGAGACACGGGGATACCATGGCACCTTTGCATACGCCATAGCAAACTATGCAAGTAATTTTAGAGACACGGGGATACCATGGCACCTTTGCAAAGGCCATAGCAAACTACGCAAGTAATTTTAGAGACATGGGGATACAATGGCACCTTTGCACTGGCCATAGCAAACTATGCAAGTAATTTTAGAGACATGGGGATACCATGGCACCTTTGCATAGGCCATAGCGAACTACACAAGTAATTTTAGAGACATGGGGATACCATGGCACCTTTGCATAGGCCATAGCAAACTATGCAAGTAATTTTAGAGACTTGGGGATACCACGGCACCTTTGCATAGGCCATAGCAAACTAAACTATGCAAGTAATTTTAGAGACATGGGGATACCATGGCACCTTTGCATAGGCCATAGCAAACTATGCAAGTAATTTTAGAGACATGGGGATACCATGGCACCTTTGCATAGGCCATAGCAAACTGCACAAGTAATTTTAGAGACATGGGGATACCATGGCACCTTTGCATAGGCCATAGCAAACTACGCAAGTAATTTTAGAGACATGGGGATACCACAGCACCTTTGCATAGGCCATAGCAAACTACGCAAGTCATTTTAGAGACATGGGGATACCACGGCACCTTTGCATAGACCATAGCAAACTATGCAAGTAATTTTAGAGACATGGGGATACCAAGGCACTTTTGCATAGGCCATAGCAAACCATGCAAGTAATTTTAGAGACATGGGGACACCATGGCACCTTTGCATAGGCGATAGCAAACTATGCAAGTAATTTTAGAGACATGGGGATACCATGGCACCTTTGCATAGGCCATAGCAAACTATGCAAGCAATTTTAGAGACATGAGGATACCATGGCACCTTTGCATAGGCCATAGCAAACTATGCAAGTAATTTTAGAGACATGGGGATACCATGGCACCTTTGCATAGGCCATAGCAAACTATGCAAGCAATTTTAGAGACATGGGGATACCACGGCACCTTTGCATAGGCCATAGCAAACTATGCAAGTAATTTTAGAGACATGGGGATACCACGGCACCTTTGCATAGGCCATAGCAAACTATGCAAGTAATTTTAGAGACATGGGGATACCATGGCACCTTTGCATAGGCCATAGCAAACTATGCAAGTAATTTTAGAGACATGGGGATACCACGGCACCTTTGCATAGGACATAGCAAACTATGCAAGTAATTTTAGAGACATGGGGATACCGTGGCACCTTTGCATAGGCCATAGCAAACTATGCAAGTAATTTTAGAGACATGGGGATACCATGGCACCTTTGCATAGGCCATAGCAAACTATGCAAGTAATTTTAGAGACATGGGGATACCATGGCACCTTTGCATAGGCCATAGCAAACTATGCTAGTAATTTTAGAGACATGGGGATACCATGGCACCTTTGCATAGGCCATAGCAAACTATGCAAGCAACTTTAGAGACATGAGGATACCATGGCACCTTTGCATAGGCCATAGCAAACTATGCAAGTAATTTTAGAGACATGAGGATACCATGGCACCTTTGCATAGGCCATAGCAAACTATGCAAGCAATTTTAGAGACATGGGGATACCACGGCACCTTTGCATAGGCCATATCAAACTATGCAAGTAATTTTAGAGACATGGGGATACCACGGCACCTTTGCATAGGCCATAGCAAACTATGCAAGGAATTTTACAGATATGGGGATACCATGGCACCTTTGCATAGGCCACAGCAAACTACGCAAGTAATTTTAGAGACATGGGGATACCACGGCACCTTTGCATAGGACATAGCAAACTATGCAGATAATTTTGGAGACATGAGGATACCGTGGCACCTTTGTATAGGCCATAGCAAACTATGCAAGTAATTTTAGAGACATGGGGATACCATGGCACCTTTGCATAGGCCATAGCAAACTATGCAAGTAATTTTAGAGACATGGGGATACCATGGCACCTTTGCATAGGCCATAGCAAACTATGCAAGTAATTTTAGAGACATGGGGATACCATGGCAACTTTGCATAGGCCATAGCAAACTATGCAAGTAATTTTAGAGACATGGTGATACCATGGCACCTTTGCATAGGCCATAGCAAACTATGCAAGTAATTTTAGTGACATGGGGATACCATGGCACCTTTGCATAGGTCATAGCAAACTATGCAAGCAATTTTAGAGACATGGGGATACCACAGCACCTTTGCATAGGCCATAGCAAACTATGCAAGTAATTTTAGAGACATGGGGATACCATGGCACCTTTGCATAGGCCATAGCAAACTATGCAAGCAATTTTAGAGACATGGGGATACCACGGCACCTTTGCATAGGCCATAGCAAACTATGCAAGTAATTTTAGAGACATGGGGATACCACTGCACCTTTGCATAGGCCATAGCAAACTATGCAAATAATTTTAGAGACATGGGGATACCATGGCACCTTTGCATAGGCCATAGCAAACTATGCAAGTAATTTTAGAGACATGGGGATACCATGGCACCTTTGCATTGGCCATAGCAAACTATGCAAGTAATTTTAGAGACATGGGGACACCATGGCACCTTTGCATAGTTCATAGCAAACTATGCAAGTAATTTTAGAGACATGGGGATACCATGGCACCTTTGCATAGGCCACAGCAAACTATGCAAGAAATTTTAAAGACATGGGGATACCACGGTACCTTTGCATAGGCCATAGCAAACTACGCAAGTAATTTTAGAGACATGGGGATACCATGGCACTTTTGCATAGGCCATAGCAAACTACGCAAGTAATTTTAGAGAAATGGGGATACCATGGCACCTTTGCATAGGCCATAGCCAAACTACGCAAGTAATTTTAGAAACATGGGGATACCATGGCACCTTTGCAAAGGCCATAGCAAACTATGCAAGTAATTTTAGGGAGATGGGGATACCACGGCACCTTTGCATAGGCCATAGCAAACTACGCAAGTAATTTTAGAGACATGGGGATACCATGGCACCTTTGCATAGGCCATAGCAAACTACGCAAGTAATTTTAGAGACATGGGGATACCATGGCACCTTTGCATAGGCCATAGCAAACTATGCAAGTAATTTTAGAGACATGGGGATACCATGGCACCTTTGCATAGGCCATAGCAAACTATGCAAGTAATTTTAGAGACATGGGGATACCACAGCACCTTTGCATAGGGCATAGCAAACTATGCAAGTAATTTTAGAGACATGGGGATACCACGGCACCTTTGCATAGGCCATAGCAAACTATGCAAGTAATTTTAGAGACATGGGGATACCATGGCACCTTTGCATAGACCATAGCAAACTATGCAAGTAATTTTAGAGACATGGGGATACCATGGCACCTTTGCATAGGTCATAGCAAACTATGCAAGTAATTTTAGAGACATGGGGATACCACGGCACCTTTGCATAGGCCATAGGAAAGTATGCAAGTAATTTTAGAGACATGGGGATACCACGGCACCTTATTTGTCACGTAAGGGATCTGTGTTCAGACCAAAAAAAGTACAGTTGTGTACACTTACCATAAATGTAGATGTCAGAGTGTATTCACTGTTGTAGTCATTACATTTGGGTTATCTGCTTGCAGTAGCCCTCAGTCGGCCTCATTAACAAAGTCTTGGGTCCTACGTCGGTTGCTGTCCCTTCTTCCATGACACGAAGTCATCAGGGGTATAAAACATGCAGCCGACACCATTACATAAGTTTTTCTTGCCCCAGATGTCAGGTGCCCCCCTAATGGGAAGCAATTAAATCTATAAATACAAGGATATACCTCCAACAAAAAAGCAAATACACCAAAAAGCTTTTTGAGCATAGTAAGTGAGAGTAGAGGTATAGCCAAAAGAAGAAAGGGGGCTGGAGGGAGGGTAACCAGGACTGCAACAGTGAATACACTCAAACATCTACATTTATGGTAAGTGTACACAACTGTACTATGTTCTTCATGTTTCACTGTTGCAGTCATTACATTTGGGTAGATTCCCAAAGCTAAGGTTGGAAGGAGGAATTTAAATAGAATTAGGACCAGCTATAAGGACCTGCAAGACTGCAGTGGCAAAACCAGCTCTGGATTTAGAGAAAATTGGTAAATGATAATGCTTGGTGAAAGTAGGTACAGAACTCCAGGTAGCAGCTTCTAGGATGTTCCTAGAAGGGACGCCCCTGAGAAAGGCTGTAGAGGTAGATGCAGCCCTGGTTGAATGGGGTCTGATGCCCTGTTGGATAGGTTTTCCATGGTGCTTATAGCAGAAATGAATGCAGTGGCCTATCCATTTTGAAATGGTTGGTTTTGAAACAGTTTTTCCCTCTGTCCCTGCAGCAAATGCCACCAGCAGTTGTTCAGATTTCCTTTGAGGTTTAGTCCTGTCCAAGTGGAATCTAAGCTGTCTGTGCACATCTAAAAAGTACAGTGTCCATTCCCCTTTGTTCTGTGTGTTAGGAAAGAAGGTAGGCAAATGAATGGACTGATTAAGAGCCACATTGGATACCATCTTGGACATGAAGGAGGGATTGGTTCTGAGGGACACCATGTCCGCATGAAAGATGATGAAAGGTTCCACTGGCATAAGGGCCTGTAATTCAGATACGCTTCTTGCAGAAGTGATTGCTAAAAGGAAAGCTGTTTTCCAGGAAAGAAAATTTTAAATCTGCAGTAGCTGCTGGCTTGAAAGGAGAAAGAGTGAGTTTCTCTAAGACAAAGTTAAGATCCCAGGCTGGAATTCGAGCTCTCCTGGGTGGCCTTAAATTTTTGGCCACTCTAAGGAACTGTTTGAGCAGTGGGTGAGAGAAGAGGGGAGGTTCTGTGTTATAATGAGCTGAAATGGCTGAGGCATGAAATTTGATGGAGGAAAAGGACAAGCCCTTATGAAGCATCTCAGTTAAGTATTGTAGAATGTGAGGTAAATCGGGCACTGCTGTGTTCATTCTTTGAGAATGGTTCCAGGCACAAAATCTTTTCCATTTTGCAGCATAAGATTTTCTAGTACTAGGCCTCCTTGCCACTAAAATGATATACATCACAGGTTTACAGAGGGATGGGAAATGAGAGCCTAGGTAATTAGCCAGAGTGCTGGGTTCAGGGTTTGCAGCTGAGGGTGCAGAATCTGGTTCTCCTGCTGAAACAACAGAGAAGGAGTCTGAGGCAGGTGACATGGAGCCAAGTGTGACACACTGCGCAAGAGTGGGTACCAGTGTTGGCAAGGCCAGTCTGGTGCAATTAAAATCATCCTTGGCTTGTCCTGTTTGATCTTTAGTAGTACCTTGGAGAGCAGAGGCAGAGGAGGAAAGGCATAAACTGATAGGTTTTTCCAGCTGAAGGATAGAGCATCCACTTTCCAAGCTAGCTTGTGGGGAATCCTTGTGCAAAATTTGTCCAGTTGATGGTTCTGGGGGCAGGCAAACAGGTCTATATCTGGGCTCCCCCATTTGCTTGTCAACATGTTGAAAATCCTTGGTTCCAGTTTCCACTCGTGTGGGGCCATGAGGTTTCTGCTTTGTCCATCTGCCAGTGCATTTAGTCTTCCTGGCAGGAATTGAGCTTGTAGATTCACTTGGTAGCTCAAGGCTGTGTTCCACAATGCCATGGCTAGTCTGCAGAGGGGGTAAGAATGTGTACCCCCCTGTTTGTTTATGTACCGCATGACAATGGTGTTGTCCGTCTTTAGCATTAGTTGTCCTGGAAGAATGTGGTCCTTCAAGGCTGTCAGAGCATTCTGTACAGCTAACATTTCCTTTTGATTTATGTGCAAGTGCATTTGACTTGGGTTCCATTTGCCCTGAATGCACTTCCCTGCCAGGTGAGCCTTCCATACATAGTCTGATGCATCTATTGTTAAGATTTGGGTGGCAGGGGGTAATGTGAATGGTAGTCCCCTGTTTTGGTGGCAGGCCTTTGCCCACCAAAGGAACTCTAGATGTAGGCAAGGTATGATAGGAATCCTTGCTTCTAGAGCCTGTGAATGTTGACACCATAGGCTTTTTAGTTACCATTGTAGTTTCCTCATATGCAGCCTTGCATATGGAATTAGAAGAATGCAGGAGGCCATGAACCCCAAGGCTTGCAGTATTTGCCTTGCAAATAGCTGGGTTTTTGTGGCCACTTGTTTGAAGTAGGTTGTCAAATGAATCCTTTTCTCTGGCGTGAGGAAAGCCATCTGGGAAGTTGTATTCAAGCTTGCTCCTAGAAATATAATTTGTTGACAGGGTACCAGGTATGATTTATTTTTGTTTATGGTGAACCACAGACAAGTCAGTACCTGTTGAACAAAGGCCAGATGATTCAAAAGAATGTCCTGGCTTTCTGCCTGAATTAGACAACCATCCAGGTATGGGTATATTTGACTATTTCTTTGCCTGTGAAATGCAATGACTGGAGCTAGGGACTTTGTGAATACCCTGGGTGCAGTAGATAAGCCAAAGAGCAGTGCAGGGAACTGATAGTGCATGTACCCTGCTTTGAAGTGTAGGTATCTTCTGCAAGACTCCCTGGTAGGGATGTGCAGGTATGCTTCTTTTAAGTCTAGTGTTGCCAACCATGCATCTTTGCCTAGCATAGGAAGCAGCTGGTGAAGAGTCAGCATTTTGAATTTTGGAATCACCAGAAAGGTGTTTAGAGTAGAAAGGTCCAGGATAGGACGCCATGTATTGCCTTTTCTGGGTACCAGGAAAAGTCTTGAATAGAAACCTTGTCCCTTTTCCTCTTCTGGTACCAACTGAATAGCCCCCATGCTTAAGAAAGAGAGTACTTGATTTTGGGCCTCTGCCCACTGATTTTGGGGTAGATCTGGCCACATGCTCGGTGTTGTTAATGTGTGGAAGGGAAATCTGTATCCTTGGGACACTACATTTAAAACCCATTTGTCCAGGGTAATGAGTTCCCAGTTTCTGGCCTGCAGACCAGTTTTTCCGCCTAAAGGAGCATTCAGTTGGGAAGTGCTTGGAAGATGTTCTTCATCTCACATTGCTGCAGTCCTTACACTTGGGGTAGTCCGCTGTCCTCGGTCGGCCCGAATATCAAAGTATTAGGCTGACGTCGGTCAAGGCGCTTAAGACTGACATCAGGACGTCAGGGTACAAATGCGCATGACCGACGTCATATCCTCAGTCTTTTTTGCCGCATGGTCCGATGCAGAAGCAGCGTTGCAAGTGCCATTCGGCGTTCTGAAATTTTTCGAATTCGGAGTTTCAGACCGAGTCAAAGTTGGCTAAGTACCCGCTGGGAATATTTTAGTTTTTTCTTGCCTCAGTGGTTTACCGGATGTCAGAAAAAGTAAATAACTGTATTTCTTGTGGGAAACAGATACCTCATAGGGACTATCATATTTTGTGTATTCCTTGTTTGGGGCCTGAGCACGACGTTGTTGGGTGTCGCTTTTGTGCTAGGTTCAATAAGCGCACTATTAAGCGAAGGTTAGATTGTGCCAGGTTGGTCTTCGGGAAGCGGTGCAATTATACTATGCCGTCGGATGCTCCGATGCCCGCTTCTTCGAAGAAGCGCAGAGACAAAGCAGCTAAACCCAGGCAAGAAGAGTCGTCCGTACCGGACGCCGGTTCTTTAGAGGCATCAGTGGAATCGGTGGTTCCGCCGGAGGCTTCTCTGGAGTCCCAGGGGGAGACTTTAATATTGCAGGATGTGGCCTCTCAGGAGGCAGGTCAGGCTGAAGGGGCTTCTCAGGTTACTGTACCCCCCTCTCTTCCTAGGGTGGTTAGGCCCTCTTCTTCTGTTTCCAGGGCTTCTCCCAGAGGCAGGCCAGGTTTAGCTTCTGTTGGTGTCACTCCTAGTTCATCAGGATCTGTGCCCAAGAAGCACATGCTTAAAATGGTTGCCCCCTCCTGATAAGAGGCCTAGGGTGGAACCAGAGTTGGGGAGTTTTGAGCAGGCTTCGGATGTTTCAGAGTCTTCGGCTGAAGACTTGCAGGAGTATTCTCCTTATTCTGATTCTGATGTAGATGATTCTACTCCTTCTGCTTCTCCTCCAGAGGATTTTTCTTTTTCAGAGACTCTTCATTCCATGAGGAAACATTTTAAGTGGGAAGGTCAGGACTTCTCTGATTCCAGGAAAAGGCTTAGGGAATTTTTGCTTTTACCCCAGCATAGGCCTTTGGCTATACCACCTGTTCTGGATGTGGTGGAAGATGTGTTTGCAGAGGCTTCTCTTAATCCTGATTCTTTGCCTCCTGCTCATGTTAAACCGGATAGGTATTACAGGGTGCCTGAGGCTCATAAATATCTTTATAAGAGTCCTAGGGCGGACCCAGAAACTGTTAGTCAGGGACCTAAGGGTGTCAAGGCCTCTGTTGTAAAAAAAATCCGGTTCCTCCAGATAAAGAGGCCAGAGCTTTGGATAGATGGGGAAAGAAAGTCTATACTTCTTCCACCTTAGCTATGAGGGCTTTGAATTGCCAGTTTCACATGTTGAAATATCAGAACTATCTTCTTTCTCAATTGAAGTCTAAGGTAGATGCTCTGGCGGAAGGCATTGAGTGTAAAGAATTACAAGATTTGGTACATGTCTCTGAACAGGTGGGTAAGCATTCTTTACAATGTGGTTTTGATGCTGTTCAGGCCTCGTCTAGGGTGGCTGCCACTGGGTCAGTTCTTCGCAGGCACGCTTGGCTGAGGGATCAGAATTTATCTGACTATGTTAAGACAAGGATTTTGGATGCTCCTTTACAGTCTGATGTGTTGTTTGGTTCGCCTGTGGAGTCAGTCTTGAAGAAAATGGAAGACAAGGCTAAGTCTATGCAGGCTGTGAAAGATTTTTTGCAAGTTCAGCCTCCGAAGTTTAGTAGGAATTGGCCTGCTAAGGGGTGGACGTACCCTTTTTATGATTCACAGTCTAGGGGTAGATCTCGACGTGGTAGGGGCAGAGCTCACAGCTCCTTCAGACCTAGAACAGGGAGTTCACCTGCACAATCTTCGGGTGAGGGCAGGGGCCAGTCCTTTCGTAAGCAGGCCCAATGACCTACCTTTTCAGCTGCCAGATCCTTCTTGCCTGGCAGCACCTTTGGGAGGAAGGTTGGCACTCTTCAAGGAAAATTGAGTTTGATTACCCAAGACAGATGGGTGTTGGATATCATACACCAAGGTTACAAGTTTTATTTCCATACCTTGCCTCCTTTCAAAGGCATGCCAGACGTTCCTCCTCAGCAAAGACTAGAGGCTCACAAACAAATTTCTGCTGCTCCAAATAGGGGCAATACAACCGTCCCTCTGCTAGAAGTGGGCCTAGGATTTTATTCTCGCCTGTTCCTAGTACCAAAGAAGGGGAACACGTGGAGACCAATTTTGGATTTATCTATCCTCAACACTTATCTGGACATTCCCAAGTTCAAAATGTTGACGTTACAACAGCTTTTACCTCTGCTGGGCAAAGATCACTGGATGGTGACTCTGGATCTCAAGGAGGCTTACCTTCATGTTCCTATCAGGCTAAGTTGCAGAAAGTATCTGCGCTGGCTGGGACTTCTCATTATCAGTTCTCTGCATTGCCCTTTGGCTTATCTACTGCGCCCAGAGTATTCACGAAGGTTCTGGCTCCAGTGATAGCTTTCTTCAGGCTAAGAGGAATTCAGATCTATCCTTATTTGGACGATTGCCTGATTCTGGCCCAAGGAAGGGACGAACTTCTTCATCATTTACAATATGTGATAGCAGTGCTAAGATGCCTGGGGTATTCTGTGAACGAAATAAAGTCCAGTCTAGTACCCTCTCAGGACATGTGCTTTCTGGGTGTGAGACTGAATACAGCATCCCAGATGGCCTTTTTGACCCCGGACAAACAAAAGAATCTGTCTCTTTACTTCCATCAATTGTCTCATCAGTCCAGGCTGACTGCAAGGACAGTCCTTCAAGCCTTGGGGTTCATGGCATCTTGTATTCTGGTGCTTCCCAATGCCAAACTGCATATGAGGAAGCTACAATGGTATCTCAAAATGTATGGACACAGCACTGCCAAGATATGGACACTGTCATTCAGATAATACCTTGCATTCAAAAGGAATTTTTGTGGTGGGCTCAGGAATGTCACCTAAACAAGGGACTCTCTGTGACCCGGCCAGAGGCGAGTCAGATTCTAACGACAGATGCCTCAGACAAAGCTTGGGGAGCTCATCTAAATGGAAAGTGGGTACAAGACACGTGGCCTGCCAGACTTCAACATCTACATATCAACTTGAAGGAGATGTTAGCAGTCCAGTTTGCATTAATAGCTTTCAAGGATTTACTTCTTCCAGGACAGGTGTTGGTTCTAACAGACAACACAACTGTCATGTTGTACATCAACAAGCAAGGGGGAACACATTCTTATCCTCTATGCAGACAAGCAATTATTTTGTGGGAGACTGCTCTCAGTTTACAGCTAAATCTTCAGGCAAGGTTTCTGCCGGGAGCACAGAACTCCTTAGCAGATGTGTTGAGCAGACGGATTATGGATCCCCACGAGTGGAAATTGGATCCTCATGTATTTCAGAAATTGACAGTGTTATGGGGAACTCCAGACATAGATCTGTTCGCTTCTCCACTAAACTACCAGCTGCCAAAGTTTTGCACAAAAAGGTTTCATCCCACAGCTTGGAAAGTGGATGCTCTTTCTTTCAATTGGAGCAATCTTCATGTGTATGCCTTTCCACCTCTGCCTCTCCTCCCAAAGGTACTCCTAAAGGTCAGACAGGACAAGCCAAAGATGATTTTAATAGCTCCAGATTGGCCTCGACAGCACTGGTACCCATTACTGAGAAGTCTGGTACAGGAGCCTCCATGGCCTTTGCCTTCGATTCCACACCTGCTGTCTCAGGAGAACAGTCATTTACTCAATGTCAAACTCCACTCTCTTCACCTAACAGCCTGGCATATTCTGTTTTAAACCCTGGAGGGTCTCAGCTTCCACAGCAAGTTTTGAATGTTATTTTGGAGGCCAGAAGGCCTAGTACAAGGAAAGTGTACGCAGATAAATGGAAGAGATTTTTGTTTTGGAGTGCAGCAAAGGAATTTGATGTTTCTAAGCCTAATTTAAGTGTGGCTCTTCAATATCTTGCTGAGTTACTGGACAAAGGTTTGTCCTTCTCTTCTATTAAGGTTCATGCTGCAGCAATTTCTGCTCACTATGACTGTGACCCACCATTGTTTTCTCATCCTTTGTTTAAGCAATTCCTTAGAGGGGCAAAGAATATAAGACCCCACGTGAGCTCCTACTCCTGCTTGGGATCTCAATTTTGTGTTGGAGAAACTCACTCTACAACCTTTTGAGCCTGCAGCTACTGCTGAGTTGAAATATTTATCATGGAAGACTGCTTTTTTGTTGGCCATTACCTCTGTGAGAAGGGTTTCTGAATTACAGGCCCTTATGGCGGTTGAGCCTTTCTTAATTTTCCATAAGGATAGGGTATCTTTACGTACTAATCCTTCCTTTATGCCTAAAGTGGTTTCTAGTGTGGCTTTAAACCAAACTATTCATTTGCCTACTTTTTATGCAAACCCCCAAAATAAAGGGGAAAAGATTTTGCACACTTTGGATATGCACAGGCAGTTGCGATATTATTTGAGCAGAACTAAAGGGTTCAGGCAGTCTCAGCAGTTATTTGTTTCATTTGCTTTGGGTTCTCAGGGCAAGCCTGTGTCAAAACAAACTATTTCTAAGTGGATTGGGTTTTGTATTGCTTTCTGTTATTCCCATCATGGTAAGGAGATTCCAGCTGGGATTAGGCCTCATTCCACTAGGGCTACTGCCACTTCTACAGCTTTTTTAAGGGGGGTGGCAACTAAAGATATTTTGGAGGCAGCTACTTGGAGTTCAGTGCATACTTTCTCTAAGCATTACCACCTTCCACTTTACTCTAAATCGAGGGCTGGTTTTGCCACTGCAATTTTACAGGGCATTTTGGCAGCTCCTACTGCTTTATAGTTTTGCCATCCTCCCTTACCTCTGCTTTGGGATTCTACCCAAGTGTAAGGACTGCAGCAATGTGAGATGAAGAACATAGTACAGTTTTGTACCTACCATAAATGTAGATGTTCGAAGATCCACATTGCTGCAGTCCAATTTACCTCCCTCCTTCCCTCTGTAGTTAGAGGCGGTTGTGTGGTTTGGGTTGTGAATATTGTGGATATTGTATATTTTGTACATATGATTAGTGCAAGGGTGGTTGGTTGTTTTTTGCTGTCTTTTGGTTTTGACCTTTCTTTTTAGGGTCTTCTGACATCTGGGGCAAGAAAAGACTGAGGATATGACGTCGGTCATGCGCATTTGTACCCTGACGTCCTGATGTCAGTCTTAAGCGCCTTGACCGACGTCAGCCTAATACTTTGATATTCGGGCCGACCGAGCACAGCGGACTACCCCAAGTGTAAGGACTGCAGCAATGTGGATCTTCGAACATCTACATTTATGGTAGGTACAAAACTGTACTTTTTAAAAGCAAGTTATTGAGACAGTTTTCCATAAGGGGAAGTCTTTCTTCTCCCAGGTTTGGGTGCGGAAACCCCCCACTGCTTAATCTTGTTTGTCCCTTGGGACTGAAACCTGGGGTTTCTGCTGTGTCTGGGCTTGGCTTGAAAATACCTGGAAGGGGCTGGAAAGGACCAATTTTTAGAGGGCCATGCCTACTAAATCTAGGAGGCTGAACTTGTAAAAAATCTTTAACAGGTTTGCATAGATTTAGCTTTATCTTCCATCTTTTTAAGAACATTCCTCAGCTTTGTTGCTAAACAGGTGGGCCTGATTTAAGGGAGCATCCAACAATTTAGCTTTAACCTGATCAGGCAAAGATTGCTCCTTAAGCCAAGCATGCCTTCTGAGCACAGACCCAGTAACAGCAGCCCTGCAAGAGGCCTCTAATGAATCAAATCCACATTGCAAAGTATGTTTTCCAACCTGTTCAGCAGAATGCTCACAAAAAACAAAACGAGGAAGCCAAAACCAGGATCCACAACCTTAAAACGTGACAGTTATCCACCACAGCAAGTTCAAGGATGCAGGAACACCAAACACGAAGATATAAATTCTTTTATTCCAAAACGGTAAACACACAGACTGTGTATTTATATCTTCGTGTTTGGTGTTCCTGCATCCTTGAACTTGCTGTGGTGGATAACTGTCACGTGTTCAGCAGAATGTGTTAAATCCTGTAATTCTTTATTTTCAGCACAGTCAGGAATCAACATCATTTTCTGTTTAAGCAATCCAATAACATGTTGTTGAAATTTTAACATATGAAACTGGCAGTTTAAAGCCCTAATGGCCAAGGCTGCAGAAGTGTAAACCTTCTTACCCCATCTATCCAGCACACTGGAGTCTCTATAAGCAGGGGTAGGATTTTTAGCAGTAGAAGCCTTAATACCCTTGGGTCCCTGTGAAATAGTCTCTGGATCCGCAGTAGGATTTTTAAAAAGGAACTTGTGTGAATCAGAAACCCTGTAATATCTGTCAGGTTTTCTAGGAGCAGGAGGCAAAGAATCAGGGGCCAAACTAGATTCCGAAAAGGCATCATCAACAATGTCTAGTACATGAGGTATAGCTAAAGGCCTATGCTGAGGCAGGAGTAAGAAATCCCTAAGCCTCATTTTTGAATCAGAAAAATCCTTGCTTTCCCATTGGAAATGCTCCCTTAGAGTATGTAAGGTCTCACCAAAAGAAAAATCCTCTGGAGGGGAAGCAGAAGGAATACAGTCCCCTGCATCAGAATCCTCATAAGTAGATAAGGGCAAATTCAGATCATCAGAAGAATCAGAAAAATCAGAATCCTGGTCAGAAGACTCATAAACAACTTCAGTCCTAGGTCTCTTAGAAGGGGGAGGTTGGCTTCCCCTGATTAGAGTTATAAGATCTTCAGCCATTCTTATCATTTGTTTTTAGGCACAGAGGCCTGAGCATGAGGCCTTGGTGTCAGTTTCTTAGGCATAGATTGAGATTTTGGCCTAAATGAAGAAGGAGGCATTGGTTTAATATGCAAGTCCATAGGCCTGAATACACCCTCAGAAGCCAGTGCCTACACAGCAGCTCTGGACCCATCCAAGGTAGAAACATCTGCAGGTTCCACAGTTGAAGTATCTTGTGGCATACCGGACTCCGAGTGGGTCTCAGTAGAGGGCTGTGAGTCAAAAGTAGTGGGTATCAGGGGCTGTGAAAGCGCCTCACTGAGTACCGGTGAACTGGCGACTGGCTTAGGAGAAGCATTGTCGGCAGTTTTGGACCTAGGTGGCATGTCTCTGTCTTTATCCTTGCGTTTTTTCAGAATCCCGGTAGTTGGATGGCTAACTGATGACATTTCTGGATAATTAAACCGAGAACTGAAATATTTAGAGGCGAAAATATACCGACGACGGATAGTGCACTGATTAAATAAAGCACAAAACCGACAGCAAGGTACGTCATGGTCAGGGCCTAGGCAAGGAATACAGTTGTTGTATCTTTTGGCTTTTCCCGGTTAGGGGTCGCCAAAGCAGAACTCCGGTCTGTTAATGATTGGCAGTAGATTTTTACGTACTGAGTTGCCAGCTCTGACGCACAACCTTCAACGAAGGTATGCCCATTCACGCATGTCTCCACACAGAAGATGCTTTAGCTGAGGCAAGGAATACAGTACGAATGAAAATCTTTGTGAGGAATTTGCTTTCCACAAGTAATGCAATTATTAACTTTTACTGACATCGGTAAGGAGCAAGAAAAAGTTTCCCCAACAGGGTACTTCGCTTTAAGTTGAAGACTTCGGTTCTGAAACTGGAAAATGAAAATTTCAGGAGTCGGCTGACCAGCACTTGTGAACTGCTTCTGCTTCGGGCACCGCGCGGCAAGAAAGACTGATGTAATGGCATCAGCTGCATGTTTTATACCCCTGACGACCTGACATCATGGAAGAATTGACAGCAACTGGCGCAGGACCCAAGACTTTGTTAATGAGGCCGTCTGAGGGCAACTACAAGAAGATAACCCAAATGTAATGACTGCAACAGTGAAACACGAAGAACATTAACAACTAGAACTGAATATGGGATAACAGATTGGCTTAGCAATGGGAAAGGAGTGTAACAAGGCTATGTTCTGTCACCCTATTTACTTAATTTACGCAGTGACCATATCAAGCTTGTGCAAAGAACTGTGTCACTCTGTTATGCCCTCTTCACAACACTGCAAGTGGCATCATATGGTATGTTAGGCAGTTATACCCTACAGCTCCCATAAGTGACTATGCATGACCTGTGCTCCTGTTGCTGTATTAAAACATTTAGGTACTTAGTAAGCTCTCTTCACTGCAGTTCTGAGGAGTAGTGGTTATCACATCTGCTTTAAATGCAGAAGGTCCTACGTTAAAATCCCCAGTGGAGCCGCTGAACAGTTGGGGGTTGGTATAATAGTTAAGTTGTTCACCTCATTGGCACAAGGTGCAGGGTTTGATTTTAACTTTTGAAAGGGAAACTGTCTGGTTTATAATATCACACAAGGGCAGGTAGCCTAGTACTAACCTATTAACTGGTGTCGAAGTACAACTTAGGCATAGAGGATAATACAGGCAGGAAAGACCTGGCCAGTAAGCAGAAAAGGAGACCACTTCAGCTACAGTTTATAACAAAACCATGACAATGATAGCCAAAATAACTAGATTGATCTGGAAGGTTAGTTAAGAAATGCATGTTCTTCCATGACAATGTAGTGAATTACAACAGCAAGGAAAAAAAAACAGAATACATTGTAGAATAGTGATAAAATATGAAAGGAAGAAACAAAATATCTACTTTGGAGAGTAAACTTTCTTTATATTTGACTTTTTAACACATTCCTCACTGGGTGCTCTCTTGGAAGGTCTCAACATTAGCCTGTCCTAGATCTCTTACTTCCTCACTTGTCCAATATATGCCATTCCTGACTACTTCTTCCTATCACAAAGTTCTCAGTGTTTTTTTCTAATATAATAAAAATATTTTATAAAGACAATGATTTGTATTATCAAAGGAACCAGTATTACTCAATGCAGTCCACCATATTGGATATTACATATACTTTTAAAATACTGATTTTATAACAATTTTCCTATATAATTTTGAGTAAAACATGCAATTTGTTGTAGGTCACAGAATGAATAAATCATACATATACTATGTATGCATAAAAAATAGAAACAGAATGAACTATTACTGTGCATTTTTCCCTAGTGGTTAACAGAAACTGTTTTTCTATAGACACAAAATTGTAGAGTATGTGTGTGTGTGTTTGTGTGTGTGTGTGTGTGTGTGTGTGTGTGTGTGTGTGTGTGTGTGTGTGTGTGTGTGTGACAGCAAGAGAGAGACAGAAAGAACAAGAGACAGAAACAAACACACACACACACACACACACACACACACACACACACACACACACACACACACACACACCCAAGCCAACAAATATTAGGCATTATTCACTTTCATTTAAATCCACAACAGCAGTCTGCTACATCTCAAACACAGCATTAATTTCCTTTTGTGAATGATTTTCTTTATAAACTGTGCTTTCCTATTTATTGAACCTTTTTTCTTATTTCTTACTCAAAATACATTTCATAATATTCCAAAAATCCTAAACACTCAAGTAGCACTTTCAGCCTTCGCTGATGATCTAAATCTCTACTTCCAATACCCTAACACAGACCTGCCAAAAATATTAAAAGCAATCTCCTCCTTCTCTGAGGCCTCTGGCTACCAAGTCAATGATAAAAAATCACATATTCTCCCAATAAATCCTGAAGCGCATAAACCCTTTTTCTTCCCTGAATCCCCCTTTCACATCACGTACAGCCTCAAGTACCTCGGCGTCAACTTTGAACACAAGCAAGCCTCTATGATTCAAAACAATCTGTTAAAATCATGGTCAATCATCTGTCAAGACCTACAAAGGTGGAAGTTATTGAATCTATCATTTCTCTCAAAAGTAGCTATTGTGAAAATGAATGTTCTCCCTAGACTCCTATATCAATTTAGTGCGACAAATACAATTATATCCAACAACCTTTTTTCACAGATTGGAAAAACATTGATCAAATTTCTCTGGTTCCCTAAGAATGTCAGGATCTCTTCTTCCAAGCTAAGTCTTCCCAAGGAGAAAGGTGGGTGGGCCTCCCAAACTTCCAGCTGTACTATCTGATCATTAGCTCTAACAGACTGTGGTCCATTGTGAACATGAACAACAAAACCCAAACCCATAACCCAGCGTGGTTAAAGATATGGCACAAACATATCCTATCTAACAAAATTAATCCTAAGGCTATTCCTTCTTATCATCCACTTCTTTGAATAGCTTAAAATTATTCTCTTTACTGAAACACCAAATAAAACTCTTTCAAAAGCTGATTAAAGACATCAATCTTCAATCTATATTACCCTTTTTTCAACCATTACACCTCAACCCAAATCTTAAAATTAACAATAAGATGGTAGACCTTGCTGACTTCCCCCACATCAAAGACCTTAAAGTTTGGGATATTCTTAAATACAAATCCCTGTCACTTGCCGAACTTCGATTAACACTCAAGGTTAACAACAAATACTCAGTAATACTACGTCAACTCAGGGAACTCATCTCTTCACAAACCATCAATACAGCCCCCGACATACAGCTAATGGATAAACTAAATCTAATTATCAATACACTGGCTAGCAATAATAAAACAATTTCTTCGTCCTACAAACTATTACACCCCCTACTCTACAAAGGAAACTGCCTACTCTCCAAATATTGGGACAATCAAAACCACCAGATTACGGAGGACCAAAAAATACTAGCCATAAAACTAGCATTGAATTATCCCCCTTTAAGAAACTTCTCTACACTCAACTGATGTTGAATAACAATGCA